>NC_043993.1:32621202-32921202 GCF_902150065.1 Myripristis murdjan
TGAACAGTTCTGCATGAAAAGTATTTTCCAAAAACATTAAGTACAACCTCAATATGAAATATAATTCAGAAAATAAGAAATGCTGAACAAATATTTTGCCAGTCACACCATTTGGACAAAAATGAATCATGGGTACGTGATTTTTTCCCCTCTTTTAATCAACAGGCATGAGGGCTGACCTTACTGGCTTGACGCAGGCCGCTCCGGCTCTGCACTTCAAAAACTGCTATGCGCACACAGTATAGTTCAGAAACCCAACTGTGCCAGCCAACAAGCAATGCAGCCATGCAATGTGCTAATTATTCCAGGAGCTTTAGGCGGCGTATAATCCTCGGCTTCTGCTACCACACATTTGCTGTCGTGTCATAAATTTAAGCTTTTCTACACTGTAGGCTTCAAACAGCAGCCTTGACTACAACAAATACTTCAAGCAGGGTCATCTGACGCTCAACGTGAGCAAAGAAAAGAGAAAGAGAATAAGGTCAACAGCTCCCTTTATCCATGAGCTGCCAGATGGTGGAGGCTGTAGAAAAGAAGTCAACACCTCCATAACTATATATATATATATACACTACTCACAAAAAGTTAGGGATATTTGGCTTTTGGGTGAAATTTATGGAAAATGTAAAAAGTTCACGCTACAGTGATATTATATCATGAAAGTAGGGCATTTAAGTAGAAGCATACACTGGTGATTTCCTCATCTCAAACAATTTCTTGAAATAAAAGCCAACAACAGTGGTGGATATACCACAACAAAAAATGTCAGTGTCAATAACTTGTCATGTGCCCTTGAGCATCAATTACAGCTTGACAACGACGTCTCATGCTGTTCACAAGTCGACTTATTGTCTGCTGAGGCATGGCATCCCACTCTTCTTGAAGGGCGGCCCTCAGGACATTGAGGTTCTGGGGTACAGAGCTCCGAGCCTCTACACGGCGACTCAGCTGATCCCATAGGTTTTCTATGGGATTCAGGTCTGGAGAAAGTGCAGGCCACTCCATTTGAGGTACCCCAGTCTCCAGCAGCCGTTCCCTAATGATACGACCTCGATGAGCTGGAGCATCAAACACCTGATGTGAATTTTGCCATTAAACTCTTTGTTAGAGAACAGCAACTTGTGCAAAAAGTACTGAAAGATTGAACAGTTGGACATGTGCATTCAAAAGTTTACAGAAGGTCACATTAAGTTCACCTGTAAAGGTTATAATGCATTTTAGGTTCATCCTGAAATTTCACCCAAAAGCCGAATATCCCTAACTTTTTGTGAGTAGTGTATATCTCTATCTATCTATCTATCTATCTATCTATCTATCTATCTATCTATATATATATATATGCATATGCTTCCACTAACTCTCTCTATTTCATTAGATGCAGGCAAAAAAGCTGCAACATGTGTGGCACAGATATTATAGGTGGAGATTTATTAAACAAAAAGCAGCTGGCTATATTAAGCAGCCAGGTTCCACAACAGTACCTGCACCAGCCAGAGGCTTCAGCTCATACCACAGCAGACCTCATGCTCTTAAAAAGATTAGGAAACCCCGTTCGACATAAATATTTTCAGTAAGTCACTTCAGTCGCAGTGCGTGCAGACCTTAGCCGTGACTTCCTCGTTGCCCGATTTGACTGAATCCTCCAACTCCTGCTTCTCAGACATCGTCCTCTCCAGCTGATCGTTGGCCTGTCGCAGCATCACCTGAAGCTTCTTCACCTGGGAGAGGAAGAGTGACGTGGCTTTTAACTAGGCCTATTATAATTTAAAAACAAATTAACAGCATCATCTTGTGGTTTGTGCAAGAGTAGCCCTATTCTCTAGACGCCCAAATGGCCTCCTTTGAGAATGCCTGTGAGATTATGTTAATAGGAGTTCATGCTGGCGACAAGGTAAATGTATCCCTGAGTATCACAATTCCTGAAATAACTTTAGAGGGCAAACCTGATCCCGTGTCTCAGCCTCCTGTCCTTGGATGACCTGCAGCTGCTTCTCGTAGTTGGAGCACATGTCGCAACGCCGGCCAAGCTTCCGACCGGCATTTTTCACCTGGTGACAGAGTGAATACCAGGTCACACTTTTCCATAAACTCTTATTTATGACGCCAAGGAAGGCAGTGATAAAGGGCTACATGGCGTGTCCATTTACAGTGATTATATACAGCTATTAGCTTTCATTAGGAGCTCATTAAATACTTGTGTCAGTTGTGACAGTGCAGTAGAAGAGTCATCAATTTATTTACCAAACCTTTTAACGTGCAAGTCTCTCTCACAGCAGTCATTTTGACATAAAATACTAGTTAAATCCAGGTGTTATTAATGACATTCATTTAGGTTCTCTTTCCAATGAAACAACATGAACAACATCGGGACTCCGGCTCTGACTAAATGGAACTTAATAAATAAAACTAAACGGAAAGGAACCTTAATTTATTATCATCAATAGTCATTAGTAACACCTGGGTCTACAGCCAAAACAGCTGCTGTGAAAAAGATCTATTTAAAAAAAAAAAAAAAAAAAAAAAAAATCCATGAAACAGTTTGTTACATTGGCTTTTAACTGTTTTCTCTTAATTTACACTTGTAATCACAGTGCTTGGTCTCTGATTGCCGGGCCTGGTAATTACAAGTTAGAATAAACCATTAGATTGCTACAGTAATAACAAAAGACATTCAAGTAATGCTGGCTCGTTAATACAAAGGCCATTTCATGTTAGCTGACAGAGTTGATGTTAGTATAATGAAGCTTGCCAGTTAGTCCGGCACACTAACGTGATTCAACATTTGTCAAAAAATATGTATTGTTCACCCTATGAAACAGAAAATTAGAAAAAAAAAAAAAAATGAAAAATTACAAGACAATTACCACTAAATTATCCCAAAAATGTGTTTTAAAAAAAAGAAAAAGAAAAAGAGAGAAACAAACAAAATCACAATAAACATTACATAACGTGTTAATGTGTCAAAAACCACATCAAATAAGCGATAAAAAAAATTTAAAAAAAACTTGAGATTTTCTATGGATATTACCATGCTATTATTATTGTAAATTGTTTTGGCTAAGATAATTGCGTGGTGAAAACCTGATATGGTGACAGCCCTGATTTTAACCATGTTTAATCGTGGACTTTGTGATGCATGTTGAATCTATTAAACTCTTGCAACATGAGCCGGTGCTCCACCTCTTGCTGCAGCAGGTTCCATTCACTGTCGCTGACCAGCCGGTAGCCAGAGGGCGGTAAGTAGGCGGTGTCAGGGGCGTGGGAGATGCTGGACAGCAGTGACGCCGTCTCCTCCTGCTCTGGCGTCATGGCCTTGATGGCCTTCTCCTGGTCTTTAGTCAGCAGGAAGTGGCTGGCCGTTAGCTTGATGGAGCTGACCGAGGCTGTTTCACCAAAATTCCCCTCAGTCACCCCGCAGTCAGCGCCCACCAAGGGCCCAAAGTCCGACTCATCCAAGTGGCTGGCCGACTTGGCTTTGTGGTTGTGGCCTCCCAAGCCCTGCTGGGCCGACAGAGAGGAGCCGAGGCTGTCCGTCGACTGGACTCGCCGCAAGTTTTCCTTGTAGGGGTCCATGTGTGCACCTGCCACCACCTCGGTGTCTAAGGAGTGTATAGAGCCGTGGGCACTGTGGTTGGTATGGGGCTGCGAGAGAGAGAGAGAGCAGAAGACCAAGAGATCGATTTCACAAGTTGCGTATGTTTCCATCCAATTCTCAATCAGATTTTGAAGTGACCCATGAAATGACCTCACGTGACTTCTACCTCCTGCAAAACCTTCCTGAGTATCTTAAACAGTGACATCATCCTGCACTGGTGGATGCAAATTAAAATGTCAATCAATAACACTTTCAAAAATCTTTACATCCTCTCTCATCCACCTTATCCCTTCAAATAAAACTGTGTTTCTCTCCCAAACTGAGATCCTGTTGGTTTGCACTTGTGGATGATCCTTTCCTGCACCGTGTGCCACCCAAACGTCCTGTTTCAAGAAAGTAAGAGTCCGTTTCATGGCTTGTTTAAGTGTACTTTGGAAGCGTCGGGAGAACTATAGCGCAAGTTAGCTGCAGGATGGAAGCAAACACACAGGTCTCCTGTAATAATCTCCTGTAATAATTTCGTAATCTTTTAAAATGCTGGCCATATTTCAAACTGTGTGAAGGTAAGCACAATGAATTGCGAGTGGAAAATAGTTCAATGCATCAACACAAGAACAGATCCCTAACACATGGGAGCAACAATGTACACATTCTTGGTCGATTGATATTGTACAGTTTACGTTTCGTGATGAACAATGAGACACAATGATTTGTCGAGTCAATCATTTCAAGCCCATGTCATCATGTGTGGAATTTTTTTTTCATGTCTATCGTACGCACCTATCAATACAGGTGTGCAAAGGTAAGATAATGAGTACATTAACATGGCCTTCTTTGTGTTACTGTTGATACTGCTGGTGCTTTAGCTTTACAAAAAAAAAACAAAAAAACACTTCTGTTGAAAAATGACTTCCAGTTTTCCACAGTGGTCCCAGAGGAGCTTAGAGGGGCAATTCTGGGCCAGCATGTTCTCCTGAGTGCTGAAAAACCATCCCAGCACCAAACTGCTGAACTGAACGTTTGAGCGGTTAATGCAACAGCGCATGGGGCAGGGCTTTGTGTGGGCACGTTTTACTTCTTCCAGCTGGTGACTTTCAGTAAGGATTCAACTTTTTTCACTCACTACATTACAAAAAAAGGTACGTCCTCTTGTTTGAGAAATATTATTTGATGCCGAAACGCTGAAACAAAACATTCCTTGGTGGTGGATTTTACACCCCGGTGTGTGCGACACACACAGAGACATAAATGAAAGTGTCATATTACCGATCTTTGCACTGTAGATAGCTCAGTGGGAAGTCGATGGGAATACAATATGATGCAAGGCAATAATAGCCATCTCTGTTCTCTCTGAGGGGAATAGGAAATTACATCATACCTCCTCAACGCTCAGCCCCAGGAATAAGTCCTCTGAAGGTTCAGTGTGATCTCCCCCGTCCTCGTCTTGTATCTCCTTGACTTGGCTCAGTCTCTGTTTCTCATCTTCCTCCTAAAATGGAAAAAGGGGTTCAGTCCTACTACTGACAATACTGTCCAATCAGCTGGTTGCTCCAGTGATTGTATTAGCCTGCATGCTGTGTGATTTGAGGAGACATTTATTTTCCTGTCTCATAAGCGATAAAACTCGACTATATCGACTCACATTCTATGCAGGCTGCAAGGTAAAGCTGTTTATATTCATGTGCTGTTTTTTTGTTTTCCACATTTCTCACTGTGTGCTTACTACATTTGAGTCAATGTGTATCGATGTGTGTGTGTGTGGGTACCTGGTCCTTCTTCTTCATCTCCTCCACCTGGCGGAGCTGTTCCGAAGACAGCACGCTCTCTATCCTCTGCATGTCCCTCATCAGAAGGCGTTGAGACTCCAGGAACTGGTCATTGGCTCTCTGCCATGTGTGCTTCAGCTGGTTGTGCTGCTGCCGCTCCAGCTCCAGCTTATGACACACTGACCCACCAAACACCAGGAGAGACGGGGACAACACACAGCAAAAATGTGAGGAAATATTAAGGCAACAAAGTGGTACTTGCCAGAAATAGCAAGACAGTAAAACACGCCATTACACATAAATTTGTGTGCACAGGCTGCAGCTACATCGTGTTTCCTTACTCCTCAACACCAGTGGATGGGGCTTGAAGATTAAAGATATCACTGTAACCTGGGGAAATCAGGCACAGCAGTGACAAAACCTCAGAACAAAAACAACAATGGCTGCAGTGACAGAGCGACAAAGGCAGCTGAGGCAATATGAGAATTTAAGAGCCATTTGATGAGTCATAAGCTCAGCAAAACAAGCCTCAAAAGCCTGGGAGAAAGCTGACTGCCACATATTAGCACAGAGATGGAGACAAAGGAAATAGAGAAGCCTCTCCACCAGGCAAAACCAATCACCAATTACAGATGGTCATGCAGCAGTGGCTGCTAGATAAAGAATTCGACACCATGCAGGCTTCAACCCATACAACACCACACAAATGTGCCAAAATTAATTTCCAGAGCAAGTATTGTATTATATTTAATTGTAGTGTATTGCATTGCACACAGTAGGAACTACTGCTGGTGTGTTTTAGGTTAAAGGTGACAGTGAGTGTTTGGTATCAACAAAAATGACATTTGTCAATGCTATTCAACCAGGTTGACTTTCATTAAATTACGCAGTAAACAAGTAAACAGTGAAAATGTCTTTTTGAGCAGACTCAGTTGTTAGGTAGGTAGATGTTCACACTTGTTGACAATAGATGTTCAAATTTGCTACTAAAATTCTTCAAATATGTGAAACACCTGCTCAAGGCAGACAGGACCTGATGGATGAAGAATTACTTATTGATATGAATCTGCTCGATCTGGTAGGATTTCGTGCTCCACATAAACACGCAAACTAGCAAAGTGAAACAGCAAAGTAGAAACTGTTCAGTTTCAGTGATTCAAGGTGAGACTTCCCTCATCTTCTTTTGATTCCGAGTAAAATCTTTCACTGAATTTGTATTTGTAATCTCACTTTTTCCACAACAAAAAGGCTGTAGTCTACAAACTATATATCAAATCAGCCTACAATATGTTAATCCTACACGCTCAAACATGGAGGGTGTCAGGGTTTGCTCTGGATTACATGGATCCTTTTCTAAACACTTTCCTACAAATAACCAACATCGAAAGGCTTGAGCAAACTGACGACAAGAAAACACATTAATACCAAATGTAGCCTCTAAACCAGATCATTCTCTAACCATGACTCGACCCAGATACAACCTTTTATTCCTGTATTTCTCAGGGAGTCACCAGAGAAATAAACACAGCCTAAATACGGCCTCAGTATGACCTTAAGTGTTTCAGACCTAAAGCACAAATGGCTGATTTTTATTCTTTAAAACTTTCAACTACAACTGTGCCACCATTGTTTTGCTATTTTCAGAATACCAAGTTTGAAATTCTCTTTGACTTATGTGCAAAGCTTTGTCGGTTTTAAATTTATGGGAATACAGATTTAGCCACAAACAGGGAATCAAAAGTACAACAGCGACACACCGCTACGCCACAATGATGACTAATAATGAGGAACTACCTTCATGAAGCTCTTTCCGTAGTTTCTCTGCATCCTCCTGCAGGACAGACTTCTGAGTGTTCAACACGGCCACATACATCTCCAGGTCGGTGCGACACGACTTCTCAGCCTCAAGAACGTGGTTGAGCTCCTTCACCTGCAACCGAAAATCAGGAACAGACAACTCTGTCCGGATTCCACACTTCCATGATGAAAGGTCACTTCTCCGTGGGACATCATTCACATCAGTCAGTCATGCCTGATGGTAAGCATGCTGTTTGATGGTGTGTTGGGGATCTAGTATCACATTTTGGGACGTTTTCCAATGAAACACACTGTGGCTACATGATAACAATGATCAAGGTTAGAGGTTTTCTAAGTGTGAAGCATGGGGGGTTTCAGGAGAGGCTGGGGAAAGGAGCACATTCTCTTCAATTCCTAGAGAAGGTTACTACCTGTGTTTTAACTGTGATTTTTTCCGGTGCCGTTCTCCTTAGAGCAAACATTTCTTTCCATATTGTAGAGAAATGTCACATCCATATTGTGTATCTGCTGGCTGCAAACTCACTGAAGCTACATCACGCTCAGACTCAGTGAACTATTCAAAGCCAATACGCTATTGTTTTATGGCTTCACATAAAATAGAGAATATCTACATGTCCTGCGCATCATTTTAAACACATTTCCCTGTTATTCAATAGGACACGTGGTGTCTTTGCAAGCCTTGGGATCTTCACGAAAAAAAAAAAAATTTTGACCAAATTTTTTATTTGTTTTTCTTTTACAACGCCCAGTGTGTGGGATGAAGCATTGGCCATAACAACAAACAAAAACAAACAAAAAAAAAAATCTTCACAAAAATTTCAAATAAAGTTTTATGGATCAGAACGAAGCTCAGCCGCTCAGACGACAAACTCACTTTTGGGAGTGACAGAGTTAAAAATGGGAAATAGGCCTATTCAGTCCATTAGTCAACTAACTAATGTTTATGTGACTGGTAAACAACTGAAATAAAAACAGATGGATCCTGTGGCACTCTGTTTTTCTCAGCAGGCTGCAAGATGCAAAATCTTTCTATGGGTGTGTAGTGTTTCACTGCAAACAGAGATGTTTTTGAGAGTGTATTCGTGCCATGCCTGGTCTGTATCATGCACAGTAATCCACATGTTCCTCATTCATCTTCCCTTTCGAGTTATTGATTCCACCAACCTTGGAGGCCTCCAGTTCCTTCACCCTCTCCTCGGCTGTGGTGAGCTTGGCCTTCAGCGCTGCTATTTCCTGCTCCATGGGCATCACCACAGAGCGCAGCTTCTCTGCATCCTCCTGGGCCTTTAAAGTGGGGCAGACAGCTTTATTAAAAATGAATAAACTCATATAGCTACACACACATTAAGGTTCTTTCATCTGCCTCATGGTTTCATATTTTATTTAGCGTCATCAGATCGTTAATGTCATTAGCTGCAAAAACCATGATATAACATTGTTGTGTTTCTGTGGCATAATGCTACAGAAACACTTTTACACATTTACACGAAGGTAATACTAACCAAAAAGTGTGAGATTTGTCGGGGCAGAAATTAGGATTAAACTAAACATTGACTTTTAATTGGCCACACACCAAGTTGCCAAGTGCAGCTTCAAATATTAGAAACTGGCATGTTGTCCACCTCCAGTATGATTAAAGTTCCTCCTTGATCTCAGCTAGTCCAAGTCAATATACCAGTATAACCCCAATATCACATGGCTGACTAAAGAAATCTTTCCAGTATGGCGTGGGAAGATTTTTCTTAACAGCTTCAAAGGTGTCAGTCTGTAAAACCTGCAATGAAACCAAGCTGCTACAGAATTTCATCAGCATGGCTTCCAGTGGAGAGTTTTAACGTCTGTGATGTTCTAAGTGCTGTTTCAGAGGCTTTTCCACCACGATAAGAGCAAAATTCTGGTGGAAACGTTTCCATTTTCTCTCTGGTTTTTGATGCTTGGAGGGGAGGAGGCATGAAAATGGTCAAAATCGAGGATGTTAATACATGGCACAAAGTATCAGCTATTGGCAGTTTCAATTTATAAATATTGGCGTTGGCACGAGCCTGCAAAACCCCATATTGGTCACAGGCTACTGAGCACGCCAGCTGGACTGGACTCTCAGGCATCTGGCATATTGTGAACTGTTCTCTGGCATGCCCCTTGTACTTCTGGAGGAATTTTTAAGGGAAACACTTCAAACTTGTGATTTTTTTTGGCATAAAAATGATTAAGTTTAAAGACACAATGTCAGTGCAAAATATCACCTATCAGCAGCTTTAATCCCAACATACTGCTAATGGCGCTCACAACTTTGGCAGAAATTCTGAGGAGGAGAACACATATATATATATATATACACACACACACACAGTATGTATAATGATATATATACTGTATGTATAATGAATAATAGAATAACATCTGTTTCCATTGCATGCTGCAACTTCATAAAAACAGGATGCTGGAAATCCCCAGGATGAGATTTCAAAGTGAGGCCTACTTTCTTCATTTCGTCCTCCAGGTTCTCCTCCTCCTGGCCCTCAGTGAGGCGGCGTCTCAAGTCGGCCAGTTCTCTCTCTACTGCCTCGCGGTACTGGTTCCACTGGGTCCGCTCCTGCTCCAGCCGCTGGTGGAACTGGGCCTCGTACTCACAGACGGTGTCTATGGGAACGGAGAGGAGCACAGACTCAGAGTCATTTAGTCCAGCATGGTGTCTGTCTAAAAGCCCTGAGTCCAGAATTTTTCCATATATTTTAATGTGCACAAGCAGTAAAAAGTAAATGAACGGCTTGATAAAATTAACTTTTTTTTGCAGTGTGGATAGTTCAACTTGGCCATTTTCATAAACCGCTGATTCCTCAAAGACAAGCCTTGTGGCAGAATATCCTTATTAATTGCTCCGTGCTCCTCTGGGCTGCTAATCCACAATACAATGTGGCATAATCCATGTTGCTGGTGTTAATTTTTGTGCTACAAATGTTATTTTGGGACGTGTATTGGAGCCCTATGGAGGTGAATGCAGAGATAGAAATACAGTGTGGTGGATTAGCAGCCCAGGGGAGCACAGAGCAACTAATGAGGAGATTTCACCACCATGTGGACTCAATATGAAGGTAACTATACACCCCGATACTCCACCAAAGTTTCGCTTTACAGCAGAGAGATCTACTGCAGTGATTTTAATTTGGTCAGGAAAAGCAAACAGGGTGTCATTTTTTCAAGTGGTTCATGCAATTTGTTGCAACTATTTATCCAACCTCTCCCAATTCACACGTAACTGTTCTCATTACAACTGATTCAAAACTCAACTTTTTTTTGAGAAAAAAACCTGAAATTTTTTATTTAACTTTTATTTATTTTAATAATAAAAGACCACATGTCACACCTTATGCCAAGGGTTATGGACACAGAAGTCTCTCCCTCAATCTGTTTCAGTCTCTTAGGGCCCACTCACATTGGCAAGTTTGAGCCCGTATCGTGCTAAAGCCAAAATCCCCCCCTCCCCAGTCCCCGGCTGGCCTGCACTCACATTACCTTTTTCCCAAACGCGCCCAAGCACGATTGCCCCCGGAGTGCACGTCATCACGTTGAAATACGACAACAGGCATGGCCCGACGTCATTATAAATCAATGTAGTTCAAATACATTCATCATGTCTTCCTTTTAACTAAAAAACGTTTTTGGTCCTTTTAATCAGACATGGGATGTTTATTTACCTTGACAGTTTCGGAGGTAACTTCCTCCTTCTTCAGAAAGGTCCAACTGACAGCCGGAGCGGCACCTGGCAGATCCGGCAGACCGGGTGACCGCACACCGCGCGGTGCCGCGGCCAGTGCCGGCCGGTGCCGACGCGGTGCCGGCCAGCACCAGGTCTGCCGGATCTCCGCACACAGTCTGCTGTACTTTCATTATAAACCGACTTTTGTTTATACGCGGTTGCAGCAGCACAACGGACAATGACACAGACAACATGGTTGATTATTGATTGCGCAACGCGGCCATTCGCCGGTAATCAAGCTGCGCACATTAAACAATTTTGCAGAGGCAGGAGGAAAGTTGCATGATTTACGTCCGCGCACTGCGTGCGTGACCGTGCATGTGCTCGTGTATGCGCCCGTACCGCGCTGAAGCACACCCCCTCCAACCGTGCCAGAGCGGGGGAAGTGTACTGTATTCAAGCACGATACAGAGCGATCACACTGGTCAAAGAATCCGGATTTTAGGGGCAATCGTGCTTGGGCGCGGATCAAACTTGCCAGTGTGAGTGGCCTCTTACTCCCTCACTCCAACACAGACCAGCTTCCTTGTCCACTTAATTTTAGTTGTGTGGCAGAGTAAAAATGATGCGCATGTTCCAGATAGGCAGAGAAGTGGCATATTTTAAACAAATTTTCACTGTATTCAAACAGATTAAAAATTGTCCATTAAAAGTTAAAGTTAAAAGTTCTTCTTTGCTGAAAATCTAAATGAAAGAAAACAACTGTAAAAAAAAAAAAAAAAAAAAGTATTGCAATTTATATCACAATTGCAATACTCACCAAATAATCACAATACAATCTATAAATGCTGTTCAGCCCAGCTAAGCAGCCTCAAACAGTCAGATGTTCACACAACATCAACACACAGCACTCAATACATCAAATAAGCCAAACTATCAAAATGGCAAACATATCTCCTTTCACATTTTAAATAAGTAACTAGTGCTGGAATATCCACACGCATCATCAAAACATAATGAAGGCATGCTGGTGACTTTGGCTTGTTCTGCCAGCAGACTGTGGGCCACCTCATTAACTAACTCGTTCAGTGGGCCAATCAGAGCAGTTGAAATATGCGTATCTCTGTTGTCATTTACACTACGAGGTAGATTTTATATTTAAAATAGTCTGTTTATGTTGAAAACGAAATTTCGACAACAGTGACAATATGCTGTATAACTTGAGATGAACAGGCTATTTGTTAAATGAAACCATGAAACTGAGCTCTCACAACATGGGGCCTTTAAAGAGATAGTTCACCCATTTTGAAAACTTAGTTATTATTTCACTTACTCTTTAGCAGTTATGTAGGAAAGTAGTGGTGCTATCTTCCCCACATTGGGCCTCATTCACAAACAGCGCGTACGCACAAATCTGTGCTTAAACTGCGCCTAAGATCGTTTGACGCGGAAATCCGGGATTCATCAATATTTTCTTACCCGAATTTGTTCTTACTCTGCGAACAAATTTAGAACTGCCTCAGACCATGCGTGCGCACAAATAAGGAAGGCCGAACTGACTTAGAAAATGCAAATACACACCTTTTAAGTACATGCAGAGTATATAAAACCACATTCATTAAAAAGAGATTTAATTAACATTTTTTAAAATCATTAATATACTAATATATTGGCCAAATGTATTAAATAACCATGAAATTGACACATTTTCACCCTCATCATTGTGACAATTAAAATATTCAACAATAACAACAGTCATAGTTTACAAAGGAATATATGAGAATACATTTCAAAATGTAGGCTTAACAGTTTTGGCTTTCATTTAATTGTTTTGGCCTATAATGATCACCCACTCCCAACAATTTCTTGTGCCATGAAATTACACATCTGTGGCCAAAGGCAGTAGGTTAACTGGTAGCATGTTTAAGGGCATGCCGGGTATATAAATGATTCTGATTCACCTGAGCGAGTGTGAAGATGGCATATCTAGCCTTGCTAGAGGATATTGCAGCCCGTGCCCTGAGGAGAGGGCGCGTACTCAGGGACCGACACAACATGCTCGAGGAAAATGATGAATGGCTTATCAGCCGTTTCCGTTTGCCAAGGCATGTGCTACTGCAACTATGCGATTCTCTGGAGCATCTAAATCACCCAACGCGCCGTTCTCATCCGATACCTCATCAGGTGCAAGTCCTGTCCACCCTCGGTTTCCTGGCTACAGATACATTTCAGAGAGAAATAGCAGGCCGGGCTGGGATTTCACAACTCTCTCTGAGCTGTGTCATCCCACGGGTATTAAATGGCATCCTAAGGCTATTGCCTGAATATATCAAATTCCCATATGATGAAAATAATCAGACCGATGTGAAGAGGGGGTTCCATGGCATAGCTGGAATGCCAAATACCCAGTGCACCCATGTGCGCATTAAAGCTCCATCGGTTGACTCAATGCAATACATGAACAGAAAAAACTATCACTCCATCAACGTGCAGATGATCTGTAATGCCGACTGCCATATCCTAAACGCTGTGGCCCGCTGGCCAGGAGGCACCCACGACTCATTTATTTTGTAAAACAGTACAGTGGGAATGCTTTTGGAGGCAGGGGCTGTGAGAAGCGGATGGCTTGTTGGTGAGCATCTTTTGTTCTAGTCTTTTATTTCAGTTGTTTTTAGTTAGTATTTTTAGTAAGTCTCTATTCCGTTAATGCTAAAATGTTATACTGTTTAGGTGACCTGGGATATGGCCTTAAAACATGGCTGATGACACCATAAGCAAACCCTGAAACCCCTCAAGAGGTGTGCTATAATAACATACATGTCCACACACGCGCCGTAATAGAGCGCACCTTTTGCGTGCTTAAGGGCCGTTGGATGTGTTTGGATACAGCCGGTGGGAAACTACTTTATACCCCTGAGATGTTGTTGATGCAGCGTCTTTAATGATGGTAAGTTACAACGCGTAATTTTAAAATGCAAACTGAATAAGTTCTGATTCTTTCTTCGGCTTTGTCTACATCTTCATTAAGTAAATTAAACACACAGCACTTCAATACACACATTTATTTATTGGCGAGGACATTCAATAATTGTTTCAGTGTTTCGTTGATGTTATTTATGCCTGTCGCTATTTCCTTCACTGCATCCAGAAGAGCCAGCTGATTTTGGACAACCTCGTCAGTCAGGACGTGGGCATGCCGACGAGACCCCTGAGGCGTGCTCTGAGGCGCTGACTGTGGGGCTGGCAGCTGAGAGTGAGAGGTCGACGGCACTGGTTCATCCACTGCATCGCCTGGGCCTACGATTCATATTACGTTGTTAAATTGCTGCAAACGGATTTGCCATTTTCGTTTGAATAAAATGTTTTTCGGATTGACTCGTGCCTGTTAATTAGGAACACACATAATTGCAAATGTAACAGTACAGTTACCTTGGATGTCATCACTTTCGCCTTCATTTCGTGGACATATTCCATGAATGGATATTTGTCCAATTATTGCTGCCAGTCTCTCATCCTGTGGCATTAGATCAGGTGGACCTTGTCCTCCACCAGTCTCCTTCTTTTTCTTTTGGTCCGTAATGCATTTTTAGGGCCCTCGCCTCTCTGGAAGGGGCCCTATTGTTTGGCATTGACCTTTATGTTGAACCACTTTTTTTTTGACCTGGGCCACAGTGCACTTCTCCGGGGATACCATGTTGACAGCCTCGGTTATTGCAGTCCAAGCCTCATTTTTCTTTACCATGGTCACCTCCGAGGAAACACTCTGGAAAAGTATTCCTTTTCTGGCTTCCACCTCGGACACACTTGTTTCAATTTCTGTGGTTGTGAATTTTTTTTGTTTTTTGCCTCTTGGCGCCATCGCTTCTAACAAACTGTGACTTTTTTACTTCTCTCCTCACGTAGCCACTTCCTTCATTCATGAATCAACTCTATGCAAGCGGTTTCCTTATATGGAGAAAAGGGGGCGTGGTAGTATGCTAATCACAAATTGAGAGCACGCGCCTGTCAATTCAGAATGATTCTGATTCACAAACATAGGCAAGGTGGTGAGAACAAAATTGGTCGGTACGCAGGTGTCATGAATCCCACGGTGATTTTGCGTACACACTTATTTTGTGCGCAAAGTAAGAACATTTCCACGCACATATTAGTGAATGAGGCCCATTGTTACTGAGTGCTGAGTGCCAAATGCTAACTGTTAGCCTCCTGCCATTGAGGTGGACTTCCCCCCGGCTAACATTCATAAACACAGTTAGCAAGTGGAGTTTCCAGCCAGTATCTAGCACTCGGTAACAAACAGAGTCCTACACAACAGCTAGGGAAGACATAATATCAAATTAATATCAAAATTTTCAAAATGGGTGAACTACCCCTTTAAATGTAGCTGGCTTTACCTTTCATGATGGCCTGCAGCGAGGCCACCTCTTCCTGCCACTGGCTGCGGACCTGGTCGATGGCTTCCTGCTTGGTGCTTTCCGACACGGTGGCCACCGCTTTGATGTTCTCCATCTCGGCCCGGGCCTGAGCCAGCTGGGCCTGGACGGAGCTCAGCTCAGCCTGGGCGCCCTCCAGCGACGCCGCCTGCCTCTTCAGCTCCTCTGGGGAGACGGGGAGGGGATCAAAGATGGGGGGGTGGACATAAAACATGAAGATGAACAAGAGAAGGGAGGATGGAGTAGGCAAGTAAAAGGGGATGGGAGGTAAAAAAAAAAAAAAAAAAAAAAAAAATACAAGAATACAAAAGAAGGAATCAGGAAAAAGGGGGTGGCATCCATGGGATCCAAGATCACAGCATGTTGAGGGAATGATAAAAGAAAGAGCTACACAATGCTGGCTTGGTCACTCAGTGTTGTTGGCTAGGTTTACAAGTGACTAGTATTTCAGATGCTGTCCCATATCCTGGCCTTATTCACAATGAGTGAACAAGGCCTCAATGAGTCCTTATTCACAATGGGCTGTATACACTCAGTAGGCTCTTTATTAGGTCCACTTGTACAAACTAATACAATTCAACTGTGCAGCCATAAAGTTTCTAATGCCATAGAAGTGTTCAATTCAATTCTATGTTTGGTGTTGAGCTCATAGTTAGTGCTGCTGTTGTACTGGCCTTCATTTTACTCAGGTGTTTCTACTATTCTGTCCCCCCTGATGTATATAAATAGGGAGGACAAAAAATTAGAAACACCTCTCAATATAATGCAGCCCAGTGCAAGACCTCTGCAAACTACAACCTCAGTAATAAACATTCAATTTGCACATTCTCCACAATGTCGACAAAAACTGAACCTTATAAAAAGGTAGAATCTATGGCAGAGCTGCTGAGCTGAACTGCAGGGTACAATTACACACAGCTTAACCAAGTTATAGGAGGATAAAAATGGCTAAAATCTCGGGAGATTTCTATAAAGCAGTGTAGGGCTATGGGCCACTTACCTTCCTTGGACAGGTAGAGCTCTTTGAACTTGGCTCGTTTCTGGTTGAACTCGGCCTCCAGCTGCTGCTTGAGTTTGATGAACTCCTCCCTCTCCTGCTCCAAAGCTGCCACTCGCTGCTTGAGAACCCCTGTAGAATGGGCATTATGCAAAATGACCTGGGAAAAATTACAACAGAAACTTTTCCAACTTTTTTAGTCTCATAAATATGTTGGTTATGACATATCAAAAGTCCTAAGAAATCCCAGTGGTGGAAAGTATTGAAAAATGCTGAAATAGGTGATACCCCAATTTTCCATTGATGCCCATGTTAAAAAAAATGATTTATGCATATTTTCTAAGCCCACAAAAAAGGTTCACTACTGTCCACAATCAACCAGAAAACGTGTTGGATGCAGTATAGTGCTTTTGATCAGGGATTTCCTCAGAAATCGTCCACAAACAGTCAAAATCGGCCCTCACCTCTCCTCCACTCTCACTCTCAACACCGGCTCCCCTCAGGGCTGCGTACTGAGCCCACTCCTCTACACAATATATACTCATCACTGCTCCCCCACTCACCCCTCAAACACAATAATAAAATTTCCAGATGACACCACCACAGTCGGACTTATCAGTGGAGGAGATGAGTCTGCATACAGGGACGAAATCCACAAACTGTCTGTTTGGTGCTCAACCAACAATCTGCACCTCAACACCAGCAAAACCAAAGAGCTGGTCACAGACTTGAGGAGACACCGGACAGATCCCGACCCTCTCTACATCAGGGCTGAGAAGGTGGAGAGAGTCTCCACCTTCAAGTTCCTAGGAGTCCAGATCTCTGAGGACCTCAGCTGGTCAGTGCACACCTCCGCCACCGTGAAGAAAGCCCAGCAGCGACTGCACTTCCTAAGACTGCCACGCAGACACGGTCTGAAGCAAAAGATGCTGGTCACTTTCTATCACTCCACCATAGAAAGTGTTTTGTTGTACTGCATATCGGTGTGGCACACCGGCAGCACAAAGGGGGACCGGAAAGCTCTGCAGAGCACGATAAAAATGGCAAAGAGGATCATCAGATGCCCTCTGCCTTCACTTGAAAACATCGCCAGGCATCGATGCCTCTGCAGAGCAAAGAACTGTACAATAGGAGTTCACTTGGAAAAATAGGGTGTATTGCTGTGAACCACCCTAAGAAAGCTTTTTAGAAAAGTAAATTCTTGCACATTTCTACCGGGGTGTAGAAATGTGTCCTTGAGGACAGTTCCCACCCCGGCCACAACTCGTTCACTCTCCTGCCTTCTGGCAGAAGATACAGGTACCTTAAAGCTCGCACTTACAGACTAAAGGACAGCTTTTATCCATGGGCCATCAGAATGCTCAACCTGTACCTGTAGCCCATTTTATGAACAACATACGAACAACATACGAACAACAAATGTGTCTGATTTTCTGTTTAATTTGTGTGAGGTTCACCCCTTTTTTCTCATAAAATGCCTATACTATTAAGAATTTCCTTTTGCACAAGCAGGTGTACTGCATCAAACACAGTTTCTGGTCGATTGTGGACAGTGCTGAACCTTTTTTGAGGACTTAAGACAAGAAAACATGCATAAATCATTTTTTTAACAATTTTTCCTAGGTTCACTCCCTTTGTGTCACAAAATGCCTACAGTACTGGGCGATGACAAAAAATGGGTTGTATTTGTTAAACTGTTCATTTAATATGGCTTTACAAAAAAAAAAAAAACATACACTCAAATTAACGCTGACAGTCTGAAATTTTGTCACTTAGTCATTGTTTCAGTTCACATCTACACTATGAAGCGCATAGAAACAGAATATCAAACACTGCTGGGTTGCTGTTAAATGTGTGTGGAACTCGATGCTGGAGATTCAACATAGAGCCGACATGAAAACTGATCAGCCAAATAACATTTCAAACTACAATGAAGAGTAATTACATTTTTTTATATTGAAAATTAACTTCAATTTGCCACTATATCACAACTTGACTTTCATTGAGCTGTGGACCCCATCTGAAATTATTTTGCCTGATAGGAAAACATATTTTTGTTTGAATTAATTATCAAATTATTTACAGGCCAATCTTGAGCACCTACAAATATTCAAAGAGGTGAGTTTATAACATATTAAAGTAATTAAAGTAATTACACATACTGTACTGTGACAATTCCTAGTGACGTAATTAATAGTACAATTAACCCTTGAGTTGAAGTCACTTGATTTCTTTCAAAAACATGGGGAAAATGTGATTAGCAAATTATCAAAAATTAATGAAAAATTATTCTTAGCCAAAAAAAAAAATTCAAAAGTTTCAAAAATTAAATAAATACAATTATACATAAATTATAAAATAAATGATATGAAATTAATTAATTAATTAAAAAAAAAAAAATCTAAAATAAATTTCGATATCTGAACATCAGAGCAGTGATGCTAGATCGACATCAGATTGCGTTTTATATCCTTGTGAATGCCTTTTACAAGTTTTGTACTATTCCTCATTTTGCTGAGGACCCCCTGGAAGCCAGTCAAGGACCCCTGAGGGTCCCTGGACCTCACTTTGAAAACTACTGTTTAAGAGCAATCTAAAATCAGAATTGGCCAACCAGTGGTCACAAACCAACCAAACACAAAACATTTATTTAAGAATGAAACTGTCACTAGTCATTGACGAGCATGTGCTTACAGGGCAACATGTTTTACAATTAATTCACATTTATCAAATGTATCATATTTTAGTCTGTGCAGCACAATGTGTATTTATGTGTGTCATCTCCGGTGAACTTTTGTTTCTCTTGTATTAATCTAAAACATATATGATGCACAGAGCACTTTCCAGAAGTCCTATATCTAAAACACTCCATGATCATACCTTAGAATCTGAAAACCGCATTGCTTACATTTCAATCCATGCTTATTCATGCACGATGAGCCACAGAAGACGACGCTGATATTCCCAACCACAAACAGATGAATGGAAACATTTAGTACCAAAAGTAGCAGAGCTGCACAGCCTAACTCGCACCACCGTCATGTGATTTAACTCAAAAGCAGAACTGACATTTCCATGTAAATCTCTGATGGATTCACACCGGCTCCTGATCATTTTGAGCAACTTTCCTAAAACATTTTGTAGCTCAAAACTTTGGTAATGCTTTACTTTATCGGGCCTGGTATCAGAAACTCAGTCAATCAATATGGGAATACCAAGGACTAAAGGCTGCAGACTTTCAACATCAACTGAACAATGCTACAGATAAGGACGGAGCTAAAGCCAACTCCATTATGCAAATGGAGCAGCAACTACACGCTTCAGCTGTGTTGAAACGATGGCGACACTGGAGAAACCAAATTAAAATAAATATCGTAAAGATTCTGCTGCAAATTTGATGATGCTGCACAAACGTCACATTTGAGCACACCGGTGAATGGGGAAAACGGCAAGATCATTTAACACAGAAACACTAAAAACACACACTTTATTGGAAAATGTCAGTTTCACTGATGATTTGAAGAGGATCAAGCATCAACCTGTATTACTAAGGTTGTGGGTCTTTCGATTTATTGCACTACTAGAGGGAGAGCATCTTCTCTTTCTCCATCATCCTCTCCTTCCTCCTGCAGCTACATCTCGCAATCAATCTATCCTTATAGATCAATAATCGAAAGCAACCCTTTATCCTCCATGACAGTCTGTTGCAACACCATTCTCTGCTCCAAAGCTCCTGCTCACAAACACTGACTGCAATCACAATCTTATTTTTGGAATTTTTATACTGGTTTGTCTGGTTGAGTTGCAGTAAGGGCGACCGATTCAAAACTCTTGACTGTCCTAATCAGAGGTTTCAGTTTCCTCGCCGTTACCTTCCCACCTACAGCACTGTTCTTTACTGAATCACACACAAAAACAAAAAATAATCTCAGCCTCAAAAAGACTTCCCACATTAGTGGTGGTAACGGCAACACTGACAGGAAATCTAATTATTTTGTGGTCCTTTCATGTTTGTGTAGCAGTGCAATGAAGCAAATGTTTTCATGCAAAAGAGACAAACATTAGGCCGCAAACCGCTTGTTTTATCAGATTCAGACCGAGGGAGCCGTACGGGATGCTCTCTAATTGTGGACGATTTGGTACTGAATACAAGAGCCATCTTCACTGTACGCAGCGACAAAACTAGTTATTAAACTAGTTATTTTTTCACATTCTATGGGAAATTTTCTGGTGAATCAGATTACATTGATATTTAAAACCATTTCTCACTAAACCATGATCAAAGTCCTGCACCTTTGAAAACCACTTATCACCAAATATCTGAGGTTAAAGTGGAACATGATGACAGTCGACTTATTATCATCTGGTCAGTGCGATAAGCTATACAGCAGATCACCACAGTAGCAAATAGGGATGATGACATATCATTATCTCCATATGAACATGTGACATATTAATATCTCACAAGGAAACGACACAGATGGGTTAGGTGTTCTGATGGGTCTTCTCTGATCAATAAAACACTTTGTGAGGTATTATGCTATTTTATTGAAAAATACTCAATTTTCACTGTTGCACCAGTTAAAATTTCAAATGAGCATGAACTCATAGTGATATATTGAATCACAATCGAGATATTTGGTATAAACATTGAGGTATTTTGTCCATATCGTGCAGCCCTGGTATCAAAACACTGGTCCCCTAAAGTGACCTGGCCAAAACAATAATAAGAATTATTATTGTTAGTGGTAGCACTATTAACTGCTAAGATTGAACTCATTAGGGCTAATTTATGGATCCACTTGAGGACCCGGAGGTGGTCCCCGAACTCCAGTTTGAGAACCACTGGGAAAATCCTCCTCCAGGATCAACCTCCTTTATTATGGTCCAGCCCCCGGGTCTGCACAGGGCAGTGGGCTGACAGGACTCAGTATTTCCTGAAAAGGTCTATATGATCCATGTTGGAGGCTGCCGAGGCCCGGGCCGAGCGGTGTGAGGCCGGAGCCGACCTTTAGTTAGATTACAGCCGCCAGCCTCGCTCACACTGCGGGCTAACCAGCTAGCTGGAGCCGCCAGTGACAACCGCAACGCGACGATGGCTGCTGCCCGTCCGCGGCTCCTCACCGCCGTTACCGAGCAACACCGAGCTGCGGTCATTTCTCATTTCAACTCGGTGCGGGTCGAGATGCGTAGCAGCCCCGGTGAGCAGGGGAAATGTAGATTATTAGGCAGTGACAGCCAGTGACACGTCGCCCTGATGATGCTAGCTAATGTGGAGGATACAGAGGCCTCCCAGTCCTCCCAGCCCCCGGCACTGACACACAGCAATCCCCAAAACAGAGCACATTTACCGTCATGTTGGGACGACCGGGGGGATCCCGAGGCCTGCTCGGCCATGGTTTCCTGACGCGGCTGGTGGCAATAACCAAAGCAGGGGGTTAACAGCTAGGAGTGTCCAAGAAAACAGGCTAACATCACAGCCAGAGTCAAGGCAGAGTGAGAAACACGACTTCCGGTTAGAGCTGTCAAAATAAAGCGCGCCCCGGTGAGCGGCCAGCACTGTGTTTTATCAGTGGTATAAAGTGCCATTTTGAAAATAAACATTATCTCTGAGGATTTAAAAAAAAAAAAATCATAAAAATATATCACTTTCACTGCATGTAATATTTCTGTACTTATTTCTATATTCCAAATGTGGCAAATTTTATTTATATTTTGAAGGCCAAATCGTCTAATTTCCGGTCTTTGTCTTGCTAAGTCCTGTTACATTTATTGGAATCCGGTTTCTATTTTCAAAATAAAAGCTGTCGTGACAAACTTCGCCTTACATTATAAGCCTAGTCAGAGAAATAAAATAGCAAGTCTCAAATTCAAACTGAATTTTTGTCTCTATGCCACAAAACTTGTCATGTTCACTGTAAGGGAGACTAATAATAATACACCATGTAAAAACAAATAGATATGTAGTCTTGGATGTGCATAAAAGGATGCAAAAGTCAATTGCCACACCTGGAATGAACCAGTGGTGCAGTGGAGGGCATACACAGGTGTAACTTTATACTCATCTCTGTTTCTGACAATTCATTCATAGTGCACCTACATATCAACCAAAAAGCCACAGACATATATAGTTTGCTCACTTCCTCTTCAATGATCTACCCAGCTCATCAACCATCACCACTGTGCCAGTATGGACCATACAGCAGGAACTGAAAAAACATAAGCAAATGATGAAATGCACTGTTCTGGGTTTGACACATTTGTCATCACCCACTGCAGTGAGGTTGAAAGCATTTTAGCCCCCCACAAAATGTTTCTTTTGACATCTTTAATATCACAGAAACAGGATGAGGAACTTAATTTTCCACCAGTGTGTCAAAACGCTCTCTCAGTTCAGGATTTAAGATGAAGGACACTATGACTGTGGGAAACACCTGACATTAACAAGGTGGCACTGTGTCACCTAAAATAACGCAGACCTGTCGTCTCGTTTGACTGAAACGCAAAACTTGCACTCAGCTGCCGAAAGGGATTTTCACAAATAAAATAGTAACGTTACACAAAAGTCTGATTTTGTCTCGATGAGTTTAAATTTATTTTGCAGCACCGATCACTATTACATTCCCAAATGTAGGCCTCTACATAAATGCATACATTTGATATGCTTGTTTAACTCTCCCACACACACTTTAACACACACACACACACACACACACACACACACACACGGCAGTCACTGAGGCATAGCAGAGGGAGGGGATGGTGCAGCCTCAGTGTTCAAGTTCCTGTAGTCAGTTAAGGAAATGAATTAAGAGAAGAGGCCAAACTCTGAATGCATCATGACTGTCAAATCCTCCATCCCACACAAAAATCTCCTCACTGACGACATCAGGCTTCTGTAACCCATCGACTACCTCCACAGCAGGTAAGGCAGATTCTTATTATTTGGGAGGGTCAGCAACTGAACTTACATTCATCCTAAAAAATAAGGACCTGTCATACTGTATCATCGTATATGTGCCTATCATCATATAGTATGATTCATTTTGTTGCATGAGATCATGGCTTCCTTGGAAATGGCTTAAAATAGTGCACCTAAAGGTGAACCGCAGCGTGTCTAATCTGTTTAAATCACAGTAACTTGTGCTGAACAACATTTGATGAAAAGAAAATAAGTTAGCCCCTTCGGCATGTGTTTTCATACACAAACGCACTGAATCAGTATCGTTTCCCAGACGCGCTCTGCCTTGGATGTTAGCAGGAAACTGTTTACACAGTGTGGCTCGTGGAGGATGTGTGGTTTTCAGATAAACACAAAAGAACAGCATTTACGCCATTCTGGTCATGGAGATAAGACGACATAAATATGACATTCTGCTTGGCAAAAAGCAATTCCTGTGAAGTATGTCCTCTCCCAGAGGAGGTCATAACGCCTTCAAATAACTGGGCCTCATGATTCCTAACAACCAATCCGCTCCAGTTTAAATCTCTTGAACTACTGACCTTCATCATTACTGAGGAGATCTATCACATTTTGGGTTAACTAGCATGTTCAGCAGAAAGTGTGCTTTCAGTTTGCCTCTCAGAGTTTGATTCTCTGAGTGTTCCTCCTTAACTTGGCAATTCATCTTGAGAATTAGTCAGCTGAGAAAATGGGGAAGTGGTATATCATTTTCTTTCCAAAGTGCATCGCGGCATGTACTGAAAAGCACAGCGGCACATCACCTCGTTGTTATTTATACAAGTTATACATGATTTGGCGACTGTGATCTGGTTCTCTGTCTGATTTTGAGTCTCCTTCGGGGCGCAGATCAGAGCGGCCATGGATATTCTGCGGGATTACAAGTGGTTGTGGGTGATCGTTGGAATGATTGTTGTGTCTTTGATGATCAGCTACGTCTTCTATCTCATCAACAAGTGTATAACCAAGCAAGGTAGGTCGGATCTCGCATCAATATGTGTTTATTCCTCCTCATTTTAATCACACTGCATGTTACAGCAATATTTTGCCTCCTTTTTCCTCCTCTTTCTTATATTCTCATGGCAACAATAGTGACAATAATGCCACAATTATTACAGCAACAACAAACACTGCCTCTTGTACTATTAATAATTTTAATGCTGTGTTAACCACACGTTCTCGCACCTTGCACTACATTACAGTGAGCAGCAGCAAACCGCTTTCATTTTCGCCTGTGGTTATTTGTTTGTTGGTTCTCAAGAGCCAAGACGGAAGCCTTTTCACCGAAACTCAAATTTCAGGAAGGAAAGGTGGAAAAAAAAAAACAACTTACAGACTTGTTTTAATGTGCTCACTGCAAAGTAGGCAAACTTATTATAATTGTATGAATTCCTGTTACTAGGTGGCCACTGTGGATTAGATTAGCTTGGATGAAAATTTAATTGATTTCACTGCATCAGCAAGGATGTAATAAGGATGTAATAGTGATTAAATGAGAATGAAGCAAACAAAGGGTGAAATCATAACACAACCAATAATTACAGGCGAACATGTTGAGAAAATATGCATGATAATCCACAGTTTAATAAAGGAAATTGTTTAACTTTAAGACATGTGGTGCCAGTGTATCGAGTTGGCTGTCTGATCACAGAGTGGATGTGCATCATCATCTATTCAAATTATCAGGTGCATAGATGGCAGCATGTGTAAATATAGAAATGGGTCCAGATGTGCGGATGTGCAATGTCAAAAATGATTCAACTTTAAAAAAAAAATATATATATATATATATTTCACATTTAGAGTTTGATTCTTTTTTTTTTTTTTTTTTTTTTTACTTTATCCTATTTACAGGTGGTGATATCATTTGGATATAATTTATACAATAATAAATGTGTATATTTGCATCATTATGTATCATTTTTTAACAAATTCTGTATAATTATGGTCAATATGCATGTGTTAGCTGATTTCATGATTTGATTCAAATTACAATCATGGATTATGGAGGTTTGTGTCACGGTGACTAGAATAAAGACCACTTTATTTTAGTTTTACTTTTATAGACTGCTGGACTACCCGATCAGTTTCAGTTCTTTTTTTTTATTTTTTTTTTTATTTATTTCTTTTTTTTTAGAAAATCTTTTGAAGAAACCTTTGTGATTTCATCAGAAAAAAAAGATCTTTTTCTTGTAGTCTAATTGTACTTTTTCTTTTCTTCCACAGCTGAAGCTGAGAACAGAAGTGCCCGCTCTTACAATGCACCTGAATTTTATGCCCCGTAATGTATAAATATCTGTCACTCACATTTGATGATGAACAGTCCAGGGATTAGGTGCGGGCTCATGTGAAAATGATTAAAGATGGAGCCCTGGATTTTGTAGTAGTAAGGGGGGGTGACACAGTAAAAAGAGCTAGTTGACATAGCAGCTGACTACAAAACATCATTTTGGCATTTAAAATCTCACTCTTCTCCTCTTACCTTCTCAGGAGCAACAAGTACCATCCTAAAAGCATTGAGGACGATTTGCCACCTCTTCCTCCCAGGACCCAATTTCTCACAGCAGGCAAGATTCCCCCGCTCCTCCTCCTCCTTTTTTTTTTTTTTTGGAGATCGTCCAAAAAAAAACCCAGCCTTCTGTTTTAAACCACAAACTCTCTTCTCATCCACACCACATCACCACAATCTGCCATTTTAAAATAATCCAAAAACTACACAGGCTAAAAGAACCGTATATGTGGTATTGAGTGAGTTGGGCAACAGAAAACCAGCAACCAGCGATGACGATAAAATTAGACAAGATAAAGGGCAGTGAAAAATCACCCTCTGTATTTCTGCACGGGGGTGGGGGTGGGGGGTTTGACCTTTTCCTTGCAAAACCTCAGCAACTGGAATCAGATCCAAAACCAAAAAGTATATATCCCATGCTTTGCTAAAGTTTCTGAACCAAAGCCCACCCAGTGCCGTAACATCACACTCGTACACATTTAGGATTGGACCTCCAATGAGTTTTTGAAGTCATTACATATACTCCTATTTTGTACTGACGTTTAATACAATATTATTTTGCGCTGATGTTCAGTGTCAGTGGGACAATAAAATTCTCTTCTCAGGATAGAACCACCATCACTGTTGATGCTGCTACTATACTACTATTACTACTACTACTACTACTACTGCTGCTGCTGCTGCTGTTACTACTACTACTACTACTATTACTACTGCTACTACTACTGCTGCTGCTACTACTATTACTGCTGCTACTACTACTACTGCTGCTGCTGCTACTACTACTACTTCTATTACTGCTGCTATTACTCCTGCTACTACTCCTACTGTTACTACTACTACTACTGCTGGTACTACTACTACTACTGCTACTACTGCTACTACTACTACTGCTACTGCTACTACTATTACTGGTACCACTACTGCTGCTAGTGCTACTACTACTACTGCTACTACTGCTACTACTACTACTGCTACTGCTACTGCTACTACTACTACTACCGCTACTGCTACTACTATTACTGGTACCACTACTGCTGCTACTGCTACTACTACTACTGCTAGTAGTAGACTTGACTAGTAGCTCAAGTTAACTAGTAGTAGTTAACTTGAGCAAGGTCACTTTAATTTTATTTATTTTATCTATCTATCTATCTATCTATCTATCTATCTATCTATCTATCTATCTATCTATCTATCTATCTATCTACTTCTATTACTGCTGCTACTAATACTACCGTTCACAACATCAGCTGCTATTATATTCCGTTTTTAACTGGAGAGATGACAGTAAGTGGAGGGCCTCTGCCAGCTCTGTGAAATCCCCCACATTATGTCACTTCCACATTACAGAGCTGACCAAATGAAACTTTTGGCAATTCTGCTTTTTATGTTTTTTAATTGAAGGTCATGGTATTTTTGTTTTGTTGTTGCTATATTTACGTGCATAACAACTGGTGCAACAACGGGACTGTGATAGACAAACACTGTTCCCCCGACCTCAAGTACATGTCTGTAAGATGTCGGCCCTTTTTTCTACCGAGAGAGCTAACAGTATATGTATATGTGTATAGTGACAATAAAGGCATTCTATTCTATTCTATTGTTGTTGTTGTTGTTTGTTTAATAAATTCAAACAGGTATGTGTATGTGGTTGATTTAGGGAGTATTTCTGTGGACCTTTTTGTGATAGGCTACACCCACCACCACATTCCCTTGTGGCCAATCGACGTGAAAGGTTCATCAGCTCCTCCTTGTCCCGTGACCAAACTTTGCTCGAAGTTTTTTTGCCGTGTAATGTGACTCTTTTGGAAGTTGTGCACTTTTTCATGACAGGCCATGCCCCATTATGGCCTAATTTCCTAATTCCTAATTTTTTGAGATACAACAAACAGACAGACTAACTGTGGCAAAAAACATAACCCCCCATTCAACTCTGTTAAAACCAATATTTGTCCAAGACATTAGCAAACCGATATTTCAGTCTTGCCTTCGTACTGCACACAAACTGTCTGAACGTCCCTTCTTTTTTCAGAGACCCAGAGCTACGAGAACCTGGCTGACCTGCCTGACTACGTGAAAGTGGAGGATGAAGTTATTCTGCCTCCTCCTCCACCTCCGTACCAATACCCAGAGCCAGCAGCAGCCGTCGTCCAGCAGGCGCCGTCCGGACTGCAGTCCACCTGCAGCCTGGCCAGCGCCTCCACCGAGGACTACGATGACATCGGAGAGGATGACGACGGCGCGAACGAGGAGGACGAGGAGGACTACGACGACGTGGGATAAACCTGGAGTCGAGCAGGAAAGTGATCACCCTGAAAGACATTTTGATGGTCTCAATCAGATCTAGACCACCTAGATCTGAATTCTGACGAGACATCAGAAACACTTCTTTTATGATTATATGTTTGTTTGTTTTTTATTGATAAGCAAGAAAATATCTGGTGAAGTAACCTGGTTTTACCAGTGTGCATCAACTCAGGGAGGAAAGTTGACAAGAAATGTGTAATGCTTGCTTAAACAACCAAGCAGTAAACAATCTGATCTGATCATGCGCCATAAAGTTATGAAGTCTGTTTGGAAGCTCGATAAAATCTGTTTCAAGGTTTCTGAGATTTTTACAACAAAATTGTTCCATCACAAACAACATAAGGACATAAAAGCCTAATGTGGTGAACAAAAACGACCATCATGCCACCTGAAAGTGACTGATCAGGCACATGTGCAGCACCTCTTCATGTGTCTATAGAAGGGGAAAATGGAGGTATTGGTATATTATTATTATACTGATTTGGGCGTAGTATTTTTTGAAATGCCAGCACATCGTGTGATCACAGCACAAACCTGTGGGTCCTGTTGCAGGCAACCGGGACTTGAGGGCACTGTCCTCGCTTTTTCACAGAAACAGAAATCAGACTTGCCCTTTTGTCTGATTGTGTTAGGATCATGTGTAGATCATGGGGGACGACCGAGAAAAGTGTTAATATGAAAGATTGATGTCATGCTTTTGTTATGAAATCTGCGCCATCTCAGGATTAGAAGAACATTCTTCATGGTGTAGTTTATTTAAAAGTTGAATTCCTGGATTTGAAATACCCTTGTTACTCAGTGTAATTTCATTTCTCTCATAGTCTTATAGCCTCATACATTCATTACACTTTGTTTGCCTGTTGGAGGGTTTTCTGGATGAAAGCTGCTGGACTGAAAGTATGATATGAAGCTTCTTGATGGACAGAAAAATCCCATCTATTTCAGTATTTAACAAGACTGAGTCGTCTTAACCTGTTAAGAGTTCAAGACATTAGAACTGTGTTGGAAATGCAAAACAAAAACAAAAACAAAACAAAAAAACAGCCTTCTTAAATTAAATTCGGTTGAAGATAGCACTTGGATAAAAATGCAATAACCTACTTTAAGTAGCCGACCTCGTCTGGAAACCACAGTTCTTGCAACTTTACACTTTTTGGCAAAAGACAAAATGCTTCTATCCAACAGCAATGAGTCTCTTCATCTTCCCATTGCTCTAAAGCTGCTACGCCACCATAAATTATTATAACCTAGTTACACTCAATATACAGGGACTTTTTAACAAAAATAGACATGCCCACAGCCAAAATAATGAGCAATGTGCTAAATACAGTGCTGACTTAACCTGAGCTGGTGTTCGCTATTTTCAAAAGCAGAGGAACTGATTTGTGTCGTCCTGTCCTGTGTAGGTCACTTAATAGCTTTGTTATTTTCAGATTCATCAGTTTTAGCTGCAGGCCTGTACATAAATAGACGTGATGCTGTTTTCTATGTTTATGTCGTTTTATGCATCAAAATTATCCAGATCTCTTTCACGAGCAAAAACTCCAAGTTGTCACATATTGTATCTGTTTGCGTGGTAAATGTAAGATCTCCAAAAATGACTGTACTGAAGAATGGTGTGATGGTTGCATGTATTTGTGTTATGGAAATATCGTAGTCATATAAAGAGCAGCTTTGGCCGGCAAAAACCATGTGTTGACTGCACTGTGTGACCATAAAACCTGGCTATTCTTATTCACACAGTGGCCTTTAAAAATAGCCTCGCCTCGCCAAGCCAGATCTGCATTATATGTAGGACTCAAGCGGGAAAAGGAACTGAACATCATGATCTCTGAGGAAGGAGCGGCGCCATGTGTGTGCAACATCCACAACATCTCGCAATGAACACGGAGAATTTAATTAATTGGGGAAAATGTCATTGGATTCTTCATTGCGCTCATAGGAAAACAACTTTTAAGACGGCCAAACATGCTGCAGGTAATGTGGCCATAAAGATGCAAATCATGTGTAGAGCTTCCAGAAGCCTCTTTCAGGCGAGAAACGAGCTGCAAGACAGGTTCTGGGGGAAAATGTTTCGGCTCCGTAAAAAAAATTTCATGTCTGTATATGCTGCTCCAAAGAATAAAGCCATTTTGAGTGAATTCTGTTTTTGATGAGGTGTTTAGATATACAGTTCCTGATAAATGCACTGTGCAAGAAATGTTTGTGATGGAAACATCATCTATGCTCTAAGAGTAACAAAAGATGCATTTAATGGAAACTGTGGAAAACGGATTATGCTTATCAATAAAGGCCTTGGCAATGTCTTATCTTATTGACGGAATTGTAAAGATGTAATTAAGTGTATTGTCTATTGCATTATTAGTTGAAAACTGTTCCTCCCTCCACTTACAGTTCATATGTTATGTTTTTGTTTTCACTTGTGTGTATGAAAATACAATAAAACTTGGCTTAGCAATGAGCTAGAAATTCCAACAACTACACTGATGCTCAAATTTAGCAGAAAAGTCAGCAACTATCTTTTATTTATTTATTCATTTATCATTTCTATAATTCCAGTGAACTTTTTAATGAACATTTGCATCTTCTTGGTAGTGTTCGGTCAGATTGTTTTGTTTTGTTTTGTTTTTTAACTATTGCTGTAAATCAAATCTCCCCTTAGGGACAATAAAGGACTGAACTGAAGTACATCCCCTTCCCCATGGGACTTTATTTCAGAAAATCTAAAAAAAAAAAAAAAAAATGTGTGGTAGTCAATGGATAGAAACAATTTTTTTTTATCCAGTTTGAATGATGCCATGGATTTAACATAAGGTGTTTTTCACTTATATCACCACAAAAAGTTCACTGATAAGCATAAAAATAGTGACATACCATTTAGTTTTGTGTCAAAAGCTGTGTGAACTACATCTCTTGTCTTCCACATTTTCCCTTGTTCCTCCAGAACAAAGGAAAAGTATAAAAGTAAAAATCACTGCAGGCTAATGGTAATTAACATTAGCCCCTTTGACACAATCCACATTTCTTATCTTTAAAATCTTTCGTCTGCTTCTTCTTTTTTATTGTTTTTATTATATTTTCAAGTTTTGGTGATATCCTAGATTTAGGAACTTTAGGATTTTACCATAGTGTAGGATTTTTATCGAACTGGTGACTTTCAAAAGAGATAATGTTGGCCAAAAATGTGCCAAAGGTGTGGTTTTGAGAAATCGGGGCTCAAAACAACCAAGACGCATTTTTCTTTGTTTTCAACTGTCCAGTGTTAATGTTCAAATTAATATCAGCCTAAATTTAACTTTATACTATGATAAAAGTCAGCTGGTCTATTGATATGAAACTGAGCATTTACATCTGATAGGCTGCTGTTAACTCATTGACTTTATTGTGAAACTGAGCTGATACAAAGCTGATAGAGAACCCATACTAAACCATGTTGAGTAGCCTTATTTGCATTGGATATGTTATTATGGAAGAAAGTATAAGGATTTGTAGCTCTGCGTCTTATTGTTTAATTTTAGTATTATTTTATTCCTTTAAAGCGTCCGCGCTAATCTTCATTTTGTCATGAGGGCTATTATTTTGAAAAATGTAAAACGGAAAATTGAGCAGATGCGAATGCTAACTTGACGTCAATGGAAAGCGGCGTCTGCGTTAAGCTAAACAAAGTTAGCTAGGCAAAAACCGGAAGTTTTCCTTCAAAACAAAGGTTTACGCAGAACAACAGCCATATCCAACCATTTAGTGGAATATGAATATTAACTAAACTGTGGCTATACAATACATATTAAAAAACTGTATTGTTTTTGTGTGCAAATATTCATTGTGATGAAAATGTTGAACATATGTAATTAATAAATAAAGCAGAGAACAAAATAGAAAGGACAAATTAACAGAATAACAGAATAACAGACCCTTTTCATAGCAGCCATTTTGACATGAAATAGCAGGGTAAACACAGGAGTTAGGCTGCTAAAGGCATCAGAGGAGGCTGTTTCAGGTGCAGCTGAGCCAAAGTCCTTGTAATGTGCGCTGATTCATTTCAAAAAGTTCAGCTGGATAATCCCCCACTAAATTATTAGATTTAGAGGACATTAACAGATACTTAGACATACTAGGCTAAATAAGTAAGCAACACATCATGATAACCACAAAGCGCCTATTAAGAGTATCTTCCATTCTCTTAGTGTTATTTCATCCAACATTGTAGAATTAGAGAAAAGGGCTTCTAAATGTGATTTTTTTGTGGGGTGGGGGGAGTTAAATACTAATTAAACACAGAATCAATAAAGAATAATAAAGAAGAGAACTATTTTGTAATTTATGGCTATTTATGTGTATTTACAATGCATATTAGGGACTTATGAGCATAAAACAAACATGTAACTCATGGGTTGAGTGGTTTTAGGAGTGTCTGGGATTCTGTTACCTGTCTGTATTGTGTTGCAGCTCAGCCGATTTTAGGTTGATGGAAAAGGGAGAGGGAAGCCGGATGAAAATTTCCCATCCAAACCTCTATAGATGTGTCCAACCTTTTCTCCTCTTGTTTTTCTCCCTCTCTCTCTCTCTTTCAACACAAGGTGGATTCAGTGGAGCCTGAAGTCTCCCTGCAATAAGGCAGCGCCCTCACCCTGACTTTCATCTACCAGGGTCTTACAAGCCTTTTCCTGTTTCTTATTTTGAATAAACCAAACATTAAGCGTCCCAGTGGTGTGGTCTTTGTTTGTGCAAATGCAGGGTTTGAATATGATCACCTCACATATTTTTTTGGGTCGGTGTAAGCTTTAGTGATCGTAAGATTCCTCCTGCAGACTTGAGCCAACCATTTATTTCTCCTCTGCGTGTCGGTGGGGAAACGTTCATGCTCCTTTCTCCGAGCGACTGCAGCATCCACATTCAGCACAGAAAACCACGGTGCAGTCTCCATGCAGGGACAACACGGAGAACAGGGCACTGACAAACTGCTGGACACGCTATTCATGTTATTTAGATTTATTTAATGAATTCATTGCTGTAAATAAGTGCATAGTAAAATGACAAAAGATACATAAAATATATACCATGTGTCAAAGTCCATACTGATAAGTGCTTTGATTAACCACAGAGCTGCTCAGTGTACATGCCTACAAACTAATGTTGACTTCTATGGCATCAAACCACATCATGTAATGTTTTATCATTATAATCAAGGCAGAACATGAAGGTGGTGATTCTGTCAAATTGTTAGACAGTGTTACCAGTGACAGTCACCTGTGGGTCTCCTTCTGGTGACCCACATCCTAATGTTATCTTTCTATTGAAAGACAACATTAGGATGTGACTGCTCTTGACTACTGTATAAGTTTGAAAAAAATAATACAAAAAAGGATTCAAAGCAGTAAACAACAGCAACACACTCCTTAACCAAGGCAACATTAGCCTAAAATTACATACCATTAAATTCAATTCAATTTTATTCGTACAGCATCAAATCATACCAAAAGTTATCTCAAGGTGCTTTACAGAAACCTAACAGATACTGGCCAAATCTCCCAAAATCTCCCCCAAAAGCAGCACAGGGTGACACTGGTGAGGAAAAAAAACCTTAAACCCATTTACACACATATAACATGTCGGTGTATTATAAAAATATTGTAAATCAGTGCATCTATTGAGTTCTAATTACCAAAAATCTATGTTCTGTCTACAGTTCTATCTATGTGGTATATGCTTTCAAATTGGCCACCAAAAACTTCCAGGATTGATCCGAACTTCCGTTGACGCGACTCTCTCTCTACACGGCTCTGTGTTTACCCTGCTATTTCATGACAAAATGGCCGCTGTTAAAAAGCTCTGTTGGGAAAACAACAAGAATACAACCCATAAATCAAGTGAAATAGTGAAGATTGATTTTTTTTAAAGCATTTCAAATCTTTTTTTTTTTCATGGTAGTGTACATCCTTTCATGCTATAGGTTAGATTTTCCCAACATTTTGCAAAGGCGTGGCTATAGTTGGGTTAATGTTGTGGAATGTCAGGGATGCGTCGTTTTCTCTTTTCATTTACAGCAAACGTCTCCTCAAATACAGTGTAACTATATTTTCACTGACTCGCTTTATATTCCTTAAAGAAAATGTCCTCCAGAATAGTCGTCCACGAGCGTTTTATTTTGGAAGTTGTGAGCGGAAGTGGTGTGGTTCATTGTAGCCGTCTTGACGCTGCTGGCGAATCGCATCGCATTCCAATGTGAGCGAAATGTAACCGAGCGGGCTTTATGTTTCCAAGTCGTCCTCAGCCGCAATTTGAAGGAATAAAATGTCCAACTTGGTGGAGTCCAACTCTTGCCCTGACGGCTACAGGGCTTTAAGTACAAGTGAGCTGCGGGAGCTTTTGCAAAACGACGACAAAATGGATCAAATCATTCGACTCAATGAGAAGGTAGGTAACCCATTTGTTGGTCCTCAAAGAAGCAAACTGTCATAAGCAGATTGCTCCGGAGAAACGTGATACACATCTGGGTTTTTTCCTCCTCTCTTTGTCTCAACGAAAGGGTTTCACAAATCCCCCTTTTTTTTTCCTTTTTTCCTTCGGCGCTCTAAATGAATATTTGTTGTCTTTTGTCATGGCATATGATGTGCAGTGTGTGTAGCGCAAATCAGCTTTTACATGGCTCATCGACTGTCTGCGTGGCGAGCGGTCGGATTTTCCATTTGGTTTCCATCAACCGACTTTTATTGCTGATATGTGTTTTGAATTAATGCAACTACCGGGAGGCGAGGATGGATATTTTGTTGTTTGGCGCATCTGGCGTATTCTTTTACTTTACCTGCGTTCTCTTCATGCGGGAAGCATCACGGTATCCCTCCAGCCCCGATACACGCAGCTCTCTCTCGTGTAAAAGCGACGTGACGCCGAACTCCCTTCACACATCTGGCGATTTGATGTCTCCGCGTTTGTTTGGCTGACTACCCAGCCGGTAGAACATGACTTAAGATTTGGTCTGGCATGTTTGAATGCACTCTTTGTTTCGGCATGAGTATAATATATCAAGCAGTTTGTCTTAAAATGGAATTACAACTTTTACAGAAGGTTCGCCTGTTGTTCGATCAGAAATTCCTCACCAAAGCGCAGCGCAGTGGGCCGTAGCAGGCATAGCGCGCCAATGTTTTAAAAAAGTCAAATTTTATAAAAATAAACTACGGGTTGGTTCATTGTATACCAGCCGAATTGAAGACCGGCTCATACACTTTCAGAAAATACCTTTCAGTACATCCTACCAAGTGTGCTGCTTTGGCAGTTGAGCAAAGTACCACTAAATTGCCAGATTTTCAATAGAGTCTGGTTTCGTGTTTTGCCCGTTGTATAATCACAGGATATCCTCCCTGCCGTCAACAGACACAACATCTTTCTTTCTCTTTCTGGCTCATACACTCAAACACACACACAAAAGCTATAGTCAAGCTGCTCGTAAACTTTTTCAGGCACTCCACCCCCATTTGATAAGTTTTGCCCTCAAGAACCCCTACTGAAAAGAGCCTTTGTTAGTCATGATTTAGTGTAGAATTGCACAGCTCAGTCTCATGGCTATGGGTGGGGTGATAACAACAGTGAAACGTGATCAGAGTTGTCATCCTCATACTGTGCATTTTGTCACTTCAGGCAAAATAATTGTGAAATGACTCAGTTTGGTGATGCTGGGGTCCCAGGCCAAGCTTGGTTTAGAGAACCACTTAGCTGGATCTTAGCATTCCTCTCACTACCAATACCCACATTCCTCTTATTTGTCTCACCAAGAGGGGAAAAGCCAGTTGTCAGCTGATTCTGCCTTGGGGAAAAAAAACAATACTGACTTGGACTGGATAATCTTCCTGCCCAGCTCTTGGCAAAAGATGTGACATTTGAAACCTGCCTGTGTGAATGAATTGGAACGATGGAGCCAAAGTGGTTGAGTCTCACCAAGAGGTCAAACAATTCTCCCCTGGGACGAGAGCAGAGTCACTCAGAGGCACAATGCAGAGATCTCAGGGATATTCCAGCGACTATTCACCCAGGCTGTGGTTTATCGTACATAATTTATCACACAATTCTTGTATTTCCCGGGGATATGGGTCCTCTATACAGTCTTTCACCCAGTGTTGTAGCTGTGAATGAAAAGGAGGGGAAAGAATGACCTCCAGATGGTGATCACTGCAAAAGGACGAACAAGAAACAGAAAAGCATTCATTCGGGATTGGACAAATCTTGTGCAACTTGTGGAACATTAGGCCCGATTGAAATATATTGTAGTCATCTGGGCGCGTCCTGCCCTGTGTTATAATACATCCAGAAACTTCCCGGGCACTCAAGGACAAAAAGTAAAACAGCTATGGGTGATATTTCTTGCATTTCTGCGTCACATTTTGTTGTTTTGGTGTGTGTGTCTTATCCCTGATGATAACTGGCTCAAATGTAGCTGCTATGACGGCATATTTCCAGCAGCTACAATCAAGTTTAATAGCAGAATAGTTCCGTCAACTACCATCAACATCGCTGTGTGTCAGGCTTTGGCATCTCTTAGAATCAAAGAGTAACGGCTTTTCTTTCTCGAGCTGTCATTTTCGACTGACATTCAGCAATCATACAGGGAGAAATCCATTGTAGATGAGGCAGAGAGAGCGATTTCTCCACAGACATTAGCCACAATACCTCACAATGCAACGCAGCAACCAGACATATGGCGCTTTGAGTAATGGGTACAGGTCATTCTGGGAAAAATGTTGAAATTCACAAGCAAATCGATGTAGACAAGACAGGTTGAAAGAATGTTGGCACACCAGAAAAATGACTTACAAGTCCTCATCACGAAATAACTCCTGGAACGCGCCGAGCATCACAAACTGAGATATTGAACAGTGTGAGAGTCATCTAAGGGTAGACTTTTTCTTTTCAACTCATCCCAAATGGTGCTCGGGAAGAAATATGAAGTTTACTGGCCCTTCCACCCAAGACTATCACGGCTTTTCATGTCTGTGTGCTGACTGAGAAGTGCAGATTCCTCTTTCATGGAATAGATGAAATGCACCCCGTCAATTTCACTGGAGACTGAATGCTAAATTGATAGCTGAGGACTGGAGAAGCCTAATTAGGCTCGAGCCTCATTTAGGAGAGTCTTCAAATTGTCAAAGGTAAGAAAGGGAAGCACCTATTTACTTCATTTCATGCGGTCAGACATGTTGAACCGCAGAAGACAACTGTGCTGCTGCTATTGTTTTCCCAGAGCGATGTGCTGGCACACAACTCGCAGTGCCACAGCGCTGTCCAAGTGTCATTTGTCAGTGATGGTAAACACTGTCAGGTCTGCTTTACAGCCAGCGCATCAACATGCATGCACTCAGTCCTCAAAGGCATGCAAAAGTGGCTGTTTGATAAACGGGTGGATCAGCCAGAGCCGGAAATGGAAGGTCTGTTTCAATTCCTGTTTAGGGAAAATGGGCCGGATGATTGGGACCCAAGGCTGAAAGGAGCTGTGTTGTGATCTTTATTATTGCAGGAGGTTTTCAGAGAGAGAGCAGCAGATCTGTAGTATCCCCCCCTGCACTCACGCACAGCTTATTTTGACTGTTGGCCGCATTCTGCAAATTCCTCTGAACTTGGGACTTGTGATTGCCCCACAAACATCCTTTTTGATGACCCATAAATCTGAGACAGATGCACAGCGCAACACTGGGCGCAGAGAAATAGCCTTTGGGCTCAGACTGAAAACGATCCGCGCGGGCAGAGGCACTGGAATGCTGAGACTGATGGAATATTAAGGGAGGATTCACTTTTGAGCGCTGGCTAAAATGCAATATGAACCTCAGCGACTGGCGACATTTTGGCGTTTGAGACACCAGATCTTCTTTACAGCCCCGACATGATGGTGTTGGCCGCACTTGAAAGCGGGTGCTATTCACTTTAATCACTCAGAGTTTGCTCGTGGTCTTGCTTATACACAGAGAAAACAAAGATTCAAAGCACTTAACTTCCAAAAAAAAATCATAATTACACATATAACACAGTGAATATTGACCATTGACTCCAAAGTATACTTTCCATTTTCATGCTATATTACTAATTAATGATTAGAATAAGCCTCAAGGCATATAAATGTGCCCTATTTCTCAAGAAAGGCATTTATCTCAGATTAAAAACCGGATAAAATTGTAATGTCGCTTCTCAGATCCTGTATTTTATACCCGTGCAAAATAGGAACTTGACAGAGGGGAAATCTGGCGTGGATTTATGGGTTTATAACAGAGAGACTCACCAGTGATCCTGCCTCTGACATTTATAAAGTGATCCTGGTAGGCCTATAGTGTTTGAGCTACACTGTGATGTCTCTTAGTTAATAGAGGAATCCTGAAAAAACGTTCTTATTTTCACTTGTGTTAAGTTTTTTTTTTTTTTTTTTTTGGAAAAGCATAAACTTTAAGCCCTTTTTAAAAATCATCAGAATGAAAAAAAGGTCGTCCAAACCCAGACTTTGGAGAGGATTTCACCAGCCAGTGAACTTGGTTTCAGTTCATTTAGAGTGTGTGTTGACCGCCCCGCCCTGACGCTGTATTAAATCAGATGCTCCCGCTTACGTTTCATGGTGATGACCGATGAGCGCCGTGACCGATCACAGCTGTAATTTGTGCAGCCCGTTATCACTTAACATATGATTTTCTTGTTTCACAGTTGTGATGCATTGGTTAATACGATCATTAGATGGGTAAATGCGTCGTGAAGCTGTTTCCTAACCGACAGCATGGATGTAAATTGAGCTGTGCTTGGACAGATGCGCGGCCTGTATCGGCTCGGCTGCTTAGCAGATTTCTGATATCATTATTGGTGCCCCTCAGGCTGCAGTGGGGACAGTGCACTCTGCCTTTCCTCATCCACAGCCACTGTATCCAAATTATAGCAGCAAATCAAGGTTCGGGACACTGATGTGCATAAGGAACATGGAACTGGGGCTGCACAATTAATTTTATTTTCAGTTACAGTTTTGGCAAAAATCAAGCGGTCCCTTTTTAAGATGGTGGAAGTAGAAGGCCTGGTCAACAAAAAAAAGATAAAACTACATCAGTGGTTTACTTTTTTTTTTTTTGCTTTTTCAGTCCTATTATATTTAAAGGGTCCTAACAGTGATTCTGCATTTTTAGTGTAATATCTACAAAAATCTACATCACGTTCCTGCTGATCTTTTCCCAAACCAAGCAGTCGTATTTTGGAATTATCACTTTTATCCAGCCATTGGTTTCCATTCATTCCACTATGATATGAAAGTGAACTCTCAGAGACGTCAGATTGTCTTCACACCAGTATTACATCACCATAATAAAATCATCCATAATTGTGTTTTCATTGCTTAAAATTGGGTGGAGTGAAAAAGTCCCTCAACCAGAAAAAAGTCCCCACAGACACATTTTTTTTGCACAACCTATTATCAGTTCTGTGGTTTATGAATGGCAACAACTTTGTAAGGCGCAGAAGCAGAACATTATGTGGTGGGCGTTTCAATCAAAACTTTTAATTTGAAAATCGAGGTACCCCCCCCTCACGATTTGCAAATTGATTTGTTTGAACGTAAAATGAGGGGAAGTTGTAGTAAACAGGCCACACATTAAAAATCACTGGTACAATCCTTTAAATATCTCGAAGTTTCACTGTTCATAAGGATCAGTTTCTTAAAAAAAAGTACAAAACACGACAGTAATTAATTGTAATTTAAATTTTTACCATAGTTGTGCAGCCTCAATGGAAAGAATGGGAATAGTTTGTTGTTCTTGAGACTCTTTTGTTGCTGTTGTCAGATGGATGAAGGACAAGCTTAAAATCAGTAAGGCCTATGATGTAAAAAATAGAATAAAAGACAATGAATTTTAGTAATCATCCCATCATCATTCAGTCATATTGATGGATGTAATAATCACACTGGGTACCAACATCTCATCTCTGTGAGGCTTACTCATCACTGTTGGCAGTCAGCACCTCATTTAGCTGCCTGCTAAAAGGTTTTACCACTTTTTGAATGTGACTAACACTCTTCCCTCCTTCACCAACCACTGCTGAGGTGGCCTTGAGCAAGGCACTGCACCTCCAGCTGCTCCGGTGTGCTGAGTGGCTCCCTGTGGCCTGCAGCAGAGGACTGGAGCTGCATCGGGCAGCACCCAGCTGAGAGTGTGTCTGATCTGTCAGTGTGAGGCATGGCGCTCGGTTGTGTCTCGCTGGATAAATAAAGGTTAGGAAGAGCCTGAGAAATATTGGCCGTGACAACTTTTTCAACATGTCGTGGGAAAGTCGTGCAAAATTTGGACACCTGAGATCTTCTTGTTGACCTTTCATCTGTGCTTAGCGCTGTAGACGCCGCTGCTCTCTGACTTTGTGCTTGTGTTCAGTTTCAGGAGCTGCAGGTGGACAGAGAGTCTCTGCTGGCCTCCAACCGGAGCCTTGCCGAGGAGAGCCTCGCACGGCGACCCCGCCTTAATAATGGCAAACTCCAGCTGGCTGAGAAATACCGGGAACTGTCCAACCTGACAACCGCATGCTGGGAAAAACAGAGTCAGCTTGGTGAGTGTTACCCCACGCTGGAGGGACAAAGGGGGAAAAACGGATGACTGATGCGTCTAGCTCCATATAGGCTGGCAGTGGAAGATCATTGTCAAGACATAAGTCAGGAGCATTGTGGTTGTGATGACAGGGTCACGGGTTCAAATTCCTGGACTGGATCAGTAAATATGGCCTTGCAAAGTGAATGCAAAGAAGTGCTCAAGCCTGTTTCAATCCCAAAACGAAGCTGTTTCTTAAATGATGGAAGTGTTTTCTCTTTGCCTTTAAAAAGCTAAATATTGCCTTCCCGTTTCCTTTGCTAACCAGTAACATTTCATACGTCCGTGCTTTGCTTGCAAACACAGCTGCATTAGTTTCTTGTCGCCAACCACTCAGAGTTTGTTCATGCGATGAATTAAACTTGTTCTGTCATTATGGCCAGCATATATCCCTCACTGAAAAGAAACCAAAAGCCGAAATCGCAGAAAGCCCACAGAAAACGTTGCATCCTCACCACCAAGGTTTGAAGTAATTACATATGATATCCCGCAGTTGCTCTTCATTGTCTTTCCTCGTAAATGCTCTGAGACCAACGGCTTTTTACTGGAAACTTTAAGAGATAGCAAGCGATGTCATTTTAACACTCCTTTGAATTATATTTAGCACACATGGCTTTGTGCACGGCGATTGGATGGTGCAGTTACAGAAATGGTGCACTGGAATGAAAATAAAAAGATGAGATTAGCTTTATGTGTCCCAGTTGCATCATTTTGTCATAGATATGAAGGCAAGCAAAGGAACGGGAACACAGCATCCCTCACTCGCCGTCCAGCCGTCCTCCTCTCACTTCAGTCCTCTTTTTTCCTGCAACCCCGTTGTTCAGACTTTGATGCGGACTCAATCAACCCCAATTTTCTGGTGTTTGAAGCCATGACAAGGGAGATGAATTATTTGTTGACTCTTTACCACACTTTTCCTCGCACTCTCGCTCTCGCTCGCTTCTGCCTTCACGAACGTCGCGCGGCCTAGTTGAAATGGTGCAGCAGTCAGACGTTGAAAAGCCTTTTGTCTGGGCACTCTGCTGCTGCCTCTCTGGTTCAAAGGAGACGGGTAAGTTTCACATGACAGTACAGAAAGGCTTCAGAGTGTCGGCGAGGCAAGCCTTCAACTACTCAGCATAAGCCTCAGCATAACTGGAGTTTGGTCATGGGAACAAAATGGAGCATGTCGAATGCCAGCAGGAAGCTTACAGCAGTTGTCAAGGAATTTGCGGGATGGAAGGGGCCTTGTCTTTGTTTAGGCGAGCCATGCTTTTGACAGGGCGGCTATAGGGCCGCGCCAGAGGAAGTCTCATAAGCCTCGCTCCTAAATTCTAAGCCTCGTGGGCGAATTGCACAAATTCCTAAAATTGTTTGTATGAGTCACGCCGAAGAGCAGGTGATAGAATAAATCCCGCTGGTTTAATTTCAGGAGGTAAGGTCAGCCAACGCTTTTTCACCACACCAGGTGAAAGCTTTTATGGATCAGACACAGCACTCGCCTTTTTTTTTTTTAATACGCTAATGAATGCATGTTTTTTTTGTTTTTTTTTTTAATCCACAATGCCAGACTTCTTGCACAGCCTCAGCTGCTGTCCAGTGATGGAAGGTGGGTGGAATGTTCAACTTCCTGTCAACACACAGCGCACAGATGCTGTCCCACCTCCCCAGCGAAGCAGGATGGGCGGGGGTCCTTCCTTCCTCTCCATAACATCTGATTCTCATTTGGTGCAACAAGGAAGGAAGACGGGGTGAACGAGGAGCATTTCTTGAGGCTAGTAATGTCAGGCAAACTGTGTGGCGGATAAGGCAGGCAGCTGCATTGTGTAACGCAGCCTGCTGTTGGTTGGTGGATGGGATGCATGAGGGGAGAAATCTGGCTCAGTGTGTTGTGTTGTGGTCCCCAGGTAGAATTACAGCCTTGAACATCTCTGTGTTCCAGTTCGTTTTTTCACTGCCAGTGTTTGCATCCAGTTTCCTCAGCCTCTTTCTTGCACCACTATTGTTAATTCATGGCATTAACTTTGAAACTTTTGAGCTGCTGGGATGAGAGACAGCCTCCCCACACACATGGAAACCCACCCACATGCATAGTCTTTTGTGCTCCTATTTTTGTTTTTTTGAAGGGAAAATCCAGCCTCGTACACCACAACAACCAGCTTTTGGTGATGTACCTCTTATTTCTGAGTTTGATAGGAGGAAATGTTTCTACAACCTTAAACGTCAAGGGTAGACATTAGGTTTTGATGTTTGTCAGAATCAGACAGCGTCGTGCTTGATGTTCAGACTGAGGCCTCGTTCAGACTGCAGGCGAATCAGTTTTGTTTCTCAGATCATCTCAGACTGTCCTCACTGTCATTTGCAAGAGCTCAGATCCGATTTGTGTGTCCAGACATCACCAACCTATCTGCATGGGTCGCTATGGGAACAATGTAGGCGTCAGTAACTGCGCACACGGGTGATGCAGCTTTCCAACGTGGAAGCAGAAGAAATGTCCAGAAGCTGCCGGCAGACGGTTTATTTCAGCGTCTGTCCACCGAGTTTCGTCCTCCATGTGGCTCTGCCAGCAGCAGCAGCAGGGATTCTGCTCTGCTGCACGTTCATCACTCAGGATTTGACATTGTCATCGTGTGTCGCGCTGTGAGTGACATGACAGACACTTTGAAATTGTATTTGAGTGTCCAGAGCGTCTGAACTGAGACGCATCAGTAGAAATCCAATCGGAATCAAATGTCATTTGGATCTGATTTGCAAAAATCGCATTCCTTGTGGGTTTTTTGGTGTCCAGACTTTCTAAAATCAATCTGGATATGACAAAAAACGGATTTGGGATAGCAGTCTGGACAAGGCTTGAATGATCATTCTGTTTCTGTTCCATTATTCAGTCCAAAGTGGCCCTTGTGTTAGTCGATTTCTGCAGGAGGAAGGATTTGAATCGCTGAAGCCTGACCTGTAGCCAGATTACAGCGCTACTGCAAATCAGTCTAACTTAGCACCTTTACTGTGTTGACACTGCCAAGTCAGTTTGTTGGTTAAAGGGTTCATAACAAATGTAAGAGAACTAGATTGCCAAAATGCCAATGGAAAACATTTGGACGAATGGTTCAGTGAAGTCGGGGTAATTCTAACAAACAGACTGGGGGTCCTTTCCAGATGGGCTAGTTGATAAATTACATTCAACTCTTGCCAAATCCCGTTGGCAGAGTGAAAGAAACATGGTCCCCTTTCAGAAATGCCTTCAGCGCCCAATGTTGCTCTGCTTTGAGTGTTTTTAGTTTAATTTATATAAACATTGATAACGTCTGTAACTTTATCATGCATTTTCTGATGTTCGCTAATACGCTGTGATCGCTCTCTGGCTCTGGCACAGCTTGATCATGTCAACAACGTTTGTCCTGCCCCATAACGGCGCTGACTGGCCTGGTTACTTTTTCAACCGAGAAATCGTAGCTGAATTGGGCAAAGCCAGAGCTCCTGTGAATCACCACTTTAAAGTCAACATGCGACTCACAGGTCAGGAGCCAGGCTAAAGAGCAGCAGCTTCTTTCTAGAGTTGCCGTTTTCTGCCGATGGTCAACAATCATGCGGGAAGAAATTGATTGTCAAAGAGGAAGAGAGTCAGTTTTCCCAAAGATGGCGGCTCCAGCAGGCCACACTGCAAGACAGGCACATCTCTGTTAAGTTTCAAGTCAGGGGCGCAGCCGTGACCACAGACATGTCCCGATGTCCACAAACTAGTCCGCTGTATTTACATGCACATGTGCACCTTTCATTGAAAGCAGCAAGTTCACGCCCCCCCCCCCCCCCCCCCCCCCCCCCCCCCCCCCCCCCCCCCCCGCATGTTGTTGAAAAGCATTCTGGGAGACTGGAGTAGGGCTACAGTAGAGGAGGCCGGGTGAGGGAAAGTGGGTACACGGACAAAGTAAATAACGTCACTTGATCACGAAATAGCTACTTGAATGTTTTCAGCTGTTGGATTCCTGTTGCTGCAGTCCGTTAAGAAGAATCTGGTAGACACTCTGTTTATTGCACTCATTTTTCTCATTTTTACTGTTCCACTTGGCACATATACAGCCTCCAGAGGTGATGCTGAAATAGAGAATAGGATCATAAAAGAGGGTCAGCCATGAGGCCGTCGCATGTGAACATGAAAGGAAAAAGGCTGTGCCCGTCCGCCGATGAGCTCGGGTCAGCCTCTTAACATCCTGCCACAGGACTGTACTTGTTATGTCTCATTTTCTCTTGTTTGCGGTGTTGGGCGCGGCGATCGAAATGGGATTATGGCTGTGAAGTGAGCGGGATCTGTCAGGCCCGGCGTTTCTATTCACTTCCCTGGGAATCAAACCGGCTGTCTCCAGGCAGACAAAAGACACTCGTCACCTCTGTAGCAGGGGAACAAAGGGCACATGGGGGTCATTCAGTAACCAACACTGCCTTTTTTTTTTTGCGATGGTCCATATTCAGTCGTGAATACCAGTTTTATAACCTCTGACTCAAATTCAGTAATTACCTTCTGTGCTGTAAAGACGTTCGATGACCTGTTTGTTTTGTGTTGCAGATTTAGATCTATGCACATTGTATACATCGATGCACACTGGTTTTATTGGTTTTTTATCATCTATTTATCATCTGGGTGCAATTTATTTATTTATCATCTGTTTATACTGTAAATTTGCACATTGCCCTCATCTATGCACATTGTATACATCAATGCACACTGGTTTTATTGGTTTTTTGCACATTGTTTTTTTGCACATTGGGTACTTAGATCTTTAGATCTCGAGGGTCATCTTTTATTCTTTATTTTTGATTTACTTAGTCTTTATTTTTGATTTACTTAATCTTGTACTCTGTGGATACTGCTGAAAACTGTGAATTTCCTTCAGGATGAATAAAGTATCTATCTATCTATCTATCTATCTAGATACTTACGAGACGCACATTTTGTGTTTTTAGTTTGGTTTTAGTTCAGTCTCCAATAGATATTTTATGGCGTGGAATTCAGAGTCTAAAAAGTCGGCTATCCATCAGGCCGCACCTATAATAGGCGAAAAATAAAGAGCCTGCCACTCACAGTGTGTGGTGAACTCATCCAGGCTGTCACAAGAGGTCTTCCAGTTGGAGAAACATTGGCTCTGGCTTCACACAGCTATTTGTAATCCCATGAGCTGCTCTGAGCGTCGCCCAAAGTGCCATTCTAATGGTCTAATGGTATTTAATATATTATAAAATGGCTCCTTCCAAAATTAGAGTTTAAACCCCGATGGGCCCGGAGCAGTTTTTCATCAGCCATTCCATCAGCTATTATGTATGATAGACATTAAATTTTTGCAAAGTGGTGGAGGAAGTCCATTTGCACTGTGACTTAGCTTGATGTGCGCGCAACAATTAAACATCAATCCCGAACGTGTCAAAAGGCCATATATCACAAACACTAAGTCCTACAGTCACAAAAGTCCTCATAAGCAGTGAAAAGCCACACAGATTTGCCTTTTGGGCCACCCGAGCCCACCATGATGGATTTTCTGCAATTTAATTTGGGAAGGAAGTGATATTTCTGTGCTCATCGTATTAGCCAACTTGCAAAGGACAAATTGGTCGTAACCCCAGAGCGTTCTGAGTGATACAGTGCCACCGCCAGTTTCCTCATTTAATGTGCTCTGTCTGTTTCGCAGTTAGCAGTGACAGCCGCATCACAGCGCTTCCCTTGAATACACTCACATGCTGCGGTTTCACGTTTGCCACGCTTTATTTTTGCTCTCACTCCTTCCCCGCGTGAGAGAAGACAAACGTCAGGACAGGAATGCTGCAGGGTCATAATTCACCGCGGACTTGTTGGCTAATTTTCAGGGCTCGAATACATTCTTGCCCTGGAAGGCCCCATCTGTAATACCATGACCTATTTGTGTATAATCAGCTGCAGATAGCCTGCCCAGCGTGTTAAACAGCTTTTCTTCACTTGAATCCCGAGAACCAGCCTCAGTAAGGTAGATTTCATGTCTCTCAGGGGGGATAAGGAATGACGGTCCCGTAGACAAGATGACAACTACATGTTTGTTTCGTTTCTAGCTGGCGCTCCATCACTCAGCTGCATTGATATCTAGCAGCTTTTGACAAGCGGCAAAGTCACTGGCAGGTCAGCTGTGAACCTCCTCTCATGTGACGACTCTGTTTCCTCCCATTTATCTGTCAATCTTTCTATTTACTTAGCTATTTTTATCCATTTGGATGTTTTTAAAAATATATTTATGTGTCTGTTTATTTATTTTCCTGTCTACTTGGATCTGTCTTACTTCCAAGTCTAGTGCAAAAGTATGAAAGGTCCAGTGGGGGCAAGGAGCTGCTGAAATTGTGATGTTTCCTTTTTTAACACTTGTTTATTTTTCCAGTTACAGTCAAAAACAGAAACCAGGTATATCCACTCAGTGGCCACTTTATTAGGTCTACCTGCTCAATCTAATGCAACCCAATCCAACTGATCCGCCATAAAGTTTCCTTCTCTGCTGCCTATAATGCTCAGCTTGTCTTGTTGTCACAGTAATAGAGGTGTTCATTCACTTCTATGTTTGGCATTGAGCTCATAGTTAGTGCTGCTGTTGGACTGGACTGCATTTTATTGAGAGCTGTTTCCAATATTCTGTCCCCCCTCATGTATATAAATGGCGAGGGGCAAAAAATTAGAAACACCTCTCAGTATAACGTAGTCCAGTAGCAGACCTCTGCAAACTACAACCTCAGAAATAAACACATAATTAAAGTAACACATTCTGCACAATGTCAACACAAACTGAACATTATAAACTTTGTTAAAAAGGTAGAATTTATGGCAGGGCTGTTGTTGCACTGAGCTGCGTTAGATTATACAGTTGGACTTGATAAAGTGGCCACTGGGTGTAGTTTGGCATATTTAAAATTTATGAGGATATTTATGAAGGTTTGAATGAGTCGACTTCATTATTTCAACTTCTAGAAATAATCCTGTTGGGACCACAAGCCAAACCCCCTACTTTTGGATAATAAGACAAATTTTGATCAAGGTTGTTGAATGCTATCGAAGCAAGCATGGGCTCTTTTTTTCGGCATATTCGTCAGAGGCAGCAGGGCTCAGAAAATGGGCAGGTAGGAATTTCAGCCCAGCCGTGTCGAGAGGATCTGTCTCATCCTGCATCACAGTGTGCACTGCAGGTTCCTGGCGCCTTTTGGCAAGGTCCGGTGACATGTTGGGATCAGCTGCTGGCTGCTGAGCCCACACAGCGCTTTCATGTCAGCTGTCACATCGATTGGAGTTTCCCACAACACAACACAACCTGTCCGACATCTTTTTTTTTTTTTTTTCTGTGGGAACAACAACACATAGGTTTGGACTCCACATCGTCTTAGATCTCATCAGAGACGAGAGAGCTGCGTTAAGGCTATTTTTTCCCCCCTCTTTATTTGGTTTCAGTCGGTGTTAATTTTGCTGACTGAAAGTATTTGTCAACAGCAATTTGTCCAGGATGAAAGTAACACGAAAACGAAATAAAAATTAACCTTTGTTGACAAAAACTGTCAAAATGGGACATTTTTGTCAACAAATAAAAGAGACAAAAATACCACAAATAGATGAATGGACAGACAATTCCTGACCTTGGAGGGGAACAGATATATGGGCAAACTTTACTTTTGATATTACAGTATAGAGACAAAAATATAAGAAACCATCATCAGGAATGTAGATCAATCTATGTATTAAAGGACACTAGCAAATAAACTGATGAGGAATTTGTCAACACACCCCAGACTGAAACTAAATTCACAACTAAAATGGGACTAAAATCAAAATGCAAAAAAACAACAACATAAGGCTACATCCACATTGATGCATTCTGGTTTTAAAAAGCTTAACTTTTTCTATGTTTGTGTCTATCATCCACACGTCTTCAGACCCCTAAAATGGAGACTTTTGGACACGTGCATGTTTGTATTGTATTTATTGATTGATTGATTGATTGTATGGATGGAGATTATTTCTGATACGGTGCTAAAACACTCACGTGGACACAGATCGTTTTCATTTTAAAATGCCATTTTAAACAAAGATGCATCAGTGTGGATACAGCCTAAGTCTATAATTCCATTTTAAATGCGTATTTAATATGTGTTTGTAACAAGCACATGGTCCAGTCGTCAGCCACATTATCCTGAAGTGAACAAGCTCTAGATTTACAACTTTACAGCAGTCGGCATCTTGCTTGAATGTGTTTTTTTTTTTTTTTTTTCCCCACCCGTTTTTGAATTTAGTCGGTCCAATGCGGTTGAGCTTCTGTGGCGTGAAGCTTTGCAAAACTCGTCAGGACATGAGAATTTAGCTTAAGGCTGAAGAAAAACAGAAGCAACTGGAAGAGGAGTTGATTTTTAACAGCAACAACTCCCACTAATGTAGACAGCCCGACACGGGCAAGATACAAGCTTTGACTCCACGTCATCCCATCGTCCACACTCCCAGATGAGATGGTTATGTTACCCCATCCCCACCACCATCCGCCCTGTTAGTGCTACGCCGCATTAGCCTCCAGGTCAGCTGAATGACTCCCCCCCCCGCGCTCCCCACCTTCTGAAATGTAGGTCACATGCAGCTGCTCTAGAAGTATTTGTTTGCTTGGCTGTCACCTCTCATTACACCCCCATCTACAACATCTGCAGTGTGGGGTCATGAAGAAGGCCGTTCTTTCATGCATGCATGCTCTGTTTTTATGATTTTTTTATTTTTTTTTTACTACATCCTAAGTACATGTCCGCATAACAGTGGCCAAAACCCCAAAGCCTTGGCATGGAGCATTAGATTATTAATGCTGCTGAGGTGATGGAGAGATATGAAGTGGAAAATGTTGTGTAGCACTGGAGATAAGGCTTAATGCTTCACACATCCTGCATATAGTTTTTTGTTTTGTTTTAGTGAATTCACCGCCAGTGAAGACTGAGTGAATTGCTTTTTATGAGAAAACTGCACTACCATACATCAATGACATCCAGGGACCATTTAAAGGGATAGTTCACACGTTTTGAAAAATGTGACATTTCACCCCACCCCCCATGTTATGTAGGACAGTCGTGGTGCTGATCTTCCTCTCATTGTTACTGAGTGCTGGATACTGGCTGGATGCTCCACATGCTAACTGTTAGCCTCCTGCCATTGAAGTGGACTTAATCCACTCAAAGGAGACACTCTACGGGTGTCATTTTACGTGTTTTACTTGTCTGTGCTAAATGTTTCACGTACCTTTCAGCCACCACTGTAGCTGAGGATCAGCACCTGAGGTCAGTACCGTGGTTTTTAATGCCATTTTGGCCTGCAAAAAGTCTGCCACTCATCTCAAACTCAGCTTTGTTTATTTAACAGTAGAGGTGCTGTCTTCCTCTCATCGTTACTGAGTGCTGGATACTGTCTGGATGCTCCACATGCTAACTTTAAGGCCGTCATGTTCAAGAATGTCAGCTGCCGCTTCAGTAGGTGGGTTTCCATCCACCAGTTTTGATTCGCATTTTCAATTTGCTCATCAAAAACCCAAATGGAAACACTGAAAATTTGAAAAAATCTCCAAATATTGCAAAAAAAAAGGTTTTTACACTTGAGGGAGGTGGAAAAGTTGATGTATCGATAAAAGGAAAATGTGAATAAGTTGCTGTGGAAACAGGTTTAGCGAATAAACGGTGACGTTCATAATCACGTGACTCGACAACAACAGCCGATATGTTTGGACCGAAGAAGAGACTTTAACTTTTCTTGAATTAATTAAAGAAAACAATATCAGTGCTATACTGGATAGCAAACAACAAAGTTTTGATTTTTGACTGACGCGCGTGTAATACATCATCACGTTGTGCCCTCTCCTTCTGCAGTGGTATGATGTCACCCAGCTGGAGAATTAGCGCCACCTATTGCTTACTTTGATGAACCAACTCCAAATATTCGCATAACAGAAGTGGATTTTCTGAAAATTTGGTCAAAATTTGCGATATATTTGGATGGAAACCCGACTAACGGCAGGTCAGGAGGCTAACAGTTAGCATGTGGGGCATCCAGCCAGTATCCAGCCCTCAGTAACAATGAGAGGAAGATCAGCACCACTACTGTCCTACAGAACAGCAGATATGGGGCAAGTGAAATAATATCACATTTTTCAAAATACATTAACTGCCCCTTTAAAAAAGAGCATCTTGACTGGAAATGCCAAGCCCGTGCCTGCGACACACGCTGTCCATTTATCTCCATTTGTCCAGAGGGAGGGGGGTGTGGGTGGGTGTAGGCTTTCCCCCACAGGAGAAGAATTATTAGTGTCATCGCCGTGACCTTTATTTGCCCCTCACTCTTGACTGAGCTCAGTCTGGCTTGCAGGCGTGGGGGAGCGTGTCAGCCACAGCTCCACTTTGACATGACAAGACTCACTTTTCATTCAGCCGTCTCACACCCGTAAATAATGACAGCCATGTTCCCCCCGGAAGGTAAAAACATGCCGCGTGTCTCTTTGCACGTGAGCGTTGTCGTTACACTTGTGCATATTTGATCTTATAGTTTTTTATGATCACAATGGAGAGCAAACCTCATGAAAAATTCACACCAGAAAGCATTCAGGGTCACTGGTGGCCCACTTCCAATAATTTATCACAGTGGCCAAGTCATGCAAGTCTTAAGTCACTGCTCTGTTTGTCCCTCAAGGTTGATGTAAGTAGGTTTTAAAAAAAGTTTTGGTGGCAGATTACATTTGAGGCAGCGACTCAGCCATACCGTAGGGTTTTGTAAATCGATGCCCATGTGTATCTGTATTTCTAATGCCCCCTGCATTTTCCCTTGTGTTGATGTGGACATCAATAATTCAAGTATGTGTGTATATGCTTGCACATGCACATTCATCTGTAATGTGCTGAGGTTTCCCCTTTCAAGTTAATGTGAAATACAGATTTAGGAAGAAAGGGTGACGTGTCCTTAATAGACTAAATACATTTATCCTGAACCGTCTTTTAATTGCATATAGATTTATTTATCACTAACCAGCTGGTATAAAGGTGTGCAATGCATAAAAAAAGTAAAACTCGTTTTGAGAAACAAACTAAGTTGGACGGAAGGCTCCATGAGTCACGCCGAAACGGATTTCCATCAGAACAATGGATATGACCGACCTCAGATGACAAGCGTGCTGTGTAAAGATAATATTTACGTTTTCCTTTTTCCTTTCATCTAGTCCGGAAAACGTCCACCCCATCATGGCCATCCCCTCATCGGCACAGACTCTGAAGATTCTTTGTGATTTGGGGAAAAAAAAAAAAAATCCTGCTGTGGTTTCTTGGCTGCTGAATTTCCCTTCCAAGTGAAGTCATAGCTCATCCCCCTTCCCTGCCAGCGAGTCAGTACTGTGTCTTTGTCGTTGCAGACGCTCATGTCCAGAAGCACAGCCTGCAGACAGCGCAGAACCTCCTGCAGGAAGAGGTGGCACGTGCAGAGGAGCGTTCGGAGGTAAGAACAAAAAGCAGCTCAGCCGGAGCCCTTCCCACTCCCTCTTCCTGTAAATCCATCACGTTCTTTGGCCTCTTTGTCAGTATTGTTGTGGAGGACCCGCAAAGCCCACCCCCCTTTTGTGCTGTTTGACCTTTGAAATTAAGAATATACTGTAAGTGGCCCGCCATTCTCTTTGCTTTCCCACGCATGATCTCATACAAAGTTTGCATACATGTCGGGTTGTAGCCAACAAAAAGCAACATATTTTGATGAGGTTATAAGTGCAACTTGTAGGCGAGCCCCGTGTCCCAAAAGCACACAGCATATGAACACTAAACAGTCCCTACTGTATACTTAGCTCCACTGAATACTGTTTTGGTGGTTAGTATGACACAAATTCAACATACTGCACCGCTTTTGAATAGTGAGAAATGATGCAACATGTCCGGCCGACTGCAGTGTCAGGAGAGTGAACGCAAACTTAAGTATTGACAAATTTTACATCATGCGGACACAGAACGTGGATCTCCATGAGAAATCTTTCATGACCATTTTACAGCAGAACCAAACAAACTGTTTCTCATTCTGCTGACTACCAGGTCTTTTTTTTTTTTTTTTTTTTTGCAAATTGTGACTGCTGAAAGCTTAGAATTTGAATTTTTCCATGTGATTTCTCTTGGGAATGGAGCAAATACACAACATTTGTTCAGGAAGTAAGCAGTAAAAAGTCTCCTGCATTATCCACGAGCTCCCTGATGAGAGACAACGAAAGTCCTTTCTCAGTGAAAGATTTCCAGCAATCTTGGGTCTCTGATAGTAAATTGGGATATAGTTTTTGGCTTGTTAAGGTTCACACTGCCCAGTCATTAGTGCACCAGGGCTTGTAAACAAAACCAACATGGACTCCCAAGTAGCTTTTTGGTAACCTCCCATTCTGTCAGGATATAGATTTTGACAAGCGGGAAGAGTCAAAATAAATTAGATTCCTGTCCTGGAAGTTCAGCTAAGCGTAATAGACTTGTCTGTGCTCGCTGCCATAATTTACCCACTCTCAGTTAAGAGCACATAAAGAAATAGCTGAATATTAGTATCAGTCCAGTTTGTGGTTTGCCCTCAGTTCATGTTGTTCTGCCAAGCTCTCTGAGCGTAAGGAACTGCTGGCAACGAGATGACCAAATCCATCTCCTTAGACCTATAAAACTTTGCGTTTTGGGGCTGATTCCTGTACTTGGTTCGCTTACATTCGCACTCCTAATGAACCACACTGACGTTCTGGAAGAAGGCGGAGAACCGCACTGCACCTCTCTGCCGTTGTTCCGTCTCACCCAAGTTCAGATGGCGTTCTCACAAGTCAAACTCGAGGAGTGAACGCTCTGAACTGCTCCCATCATGCCTGGTGTGCACACGCCCTTTGTGTTTTTGAAGTGAAGTGACAGTAAAGAGCACAGTACGCCAGCTGTGGGCATCGTCTGCCAATGAAAACATGCCAGCAAGGTCCACAAGAACCGCCTACATCAGAAGATGAGGTCTTGTCACACAAGATTTTAGCCTAAACAAAATAAATTATGTGATCCCTGGGTTGCATTTTTGTAATCTACTGAATGATAGACAAAGTGTCAAAGGACGAGACATTTATGATGTGCAGAACATCATTACCAGGGGTGGGAATTGGCTGGGATATCTCAGTATCATTTGATTCATGATATTTGGGTGCCGATTCAATATGTATTGCAGTTCTGTAGGGATTCAGTTCTGTTCTGAGTCAATATTATGATTTATTGCGATTTTTGATTGCTTTTTTTTTTTTTAACAGTGTAAAGACTTGTGCATGGTCATATGAAAAAAATCATAAAGCAATATACATATCATCAAAAAATCAAAAATTGGAATTCATAACTGAATTGTTTCTTCCCACCATCCCAAATCATCACTTTATCATCAGCGTCCTGACCTCTTAACTTATTTCCTAATGCAGATTAAATGCACAAGCTTCCTTACTGGCACTTGCATGGAGGCCTCCACTGTAGAAGACTCCCAAAGTAAACCCACATGGATTTTCTAATGTCCACATGTCATTTTTTGCGCATATATGTCGCTTTGACATTTAAATGGGTCTATAAAAATATTACCTTCATAGATTACTCAAAGTAACATGTTTCATTGCAGATTTTACAAATTACTCCAAAATATTGCATTCTGTTGTATTCAGTGTCTAAATTTCGTTCTTTTCTTCTTTTTTTTTTTTAATCTAAATGTTGTGATTCTGTCTGTGATTTCTACAAAATAGGGACTTTTGGTCCGGGTGATGAAAAGCACGGTGGACTGATGTCGCACACCAAAGCACAATAGACCCTTTTCACAGCAGCCATTTGACATAAAATAGCAGGTAAACCCAGGTGTTGCATCAATTCAAATTCTGTTTCAGTTCGGTCTGACAGAGCCCGGGTCCTGGTGTTGTGCATTTTGGCTCGCTGCAAAGGCTCTGCTTCACTGAAATGGAACAGAGCCTTAATCAAAGCCATTAATAACACCTGTGTTTCCCTGTGATTTCACCTCAAAATGGCTGCTGTGGAAAAAGGTCTTCTTCTCATTGTGCAGTTTGGCCGTGGAGAAAATATTGCTTTGGCTTTTTAAGCTCCGGAAAAGACACGACTCTGTACGGTTAGAGCGCAGCCCGCTGTATTTCTCACTCGTTTTCACCCTGGCTTAGGAATGGATTAATGCTCCAAAACCACCGTTACATCCTGATGGTAGGCAGGATGTGAACAGAAGTCGTGGCTGGCCCCTGAACCTCTGCCTGCTCATCCTGCCATACCACCCACACAATTCATTAATTACTGTGTGCAACATCATGCACATATGGTGATTTTTCACAGGCTTTTTTTGTGATGCATTAGCAAATGGTCCTTGTAAATCTTCAGTTCAGTTTTTCGGCACGTTTCTTGGGTCCAGATGGAGGAAATGAGTGAGGCTCGTTCCCACAGATGAAACCCCCCCCACCTCTTCTCCGAGGCTGGGATTGATCCAAGAAACGGATACCACTTCCCTCACCTCACATAGCTCCAATCGATGCCTCCATGAGTCAGAGTCATTACAGTTGCTATTCACACCGATTGATTAGGCAACACCCGTCATAACAGAGCGGCTGCCCTGTGTGAAGGCTAAGAAAACACTTGCAACTCATTTGTTTTCAATGTGTAATCATTTACTTGCTCAAGTGTGCAAATGACCACAACACAGCAGCAGGGGGTCCAGTGTTGCTGGTCAGTCCCAGTCGATCCACCTTTATCTTGACGGCTCCTGAGATTTCAAGCTGTCAAAACAGAGCAAATCATACAGGCCTACACACCTTTTCATGCAGGTCCAGGCAAGACAAAGTTCCCAGTAACTTAAAAATTACAGAATATCAGTGCAACACCTTGCGGCATTTGAAAAGCTTTTTTAATTGATGATTTGGTCCAGTGACCTCCTTCAGAACAGCTGTCAACATGATTGGGTTTTGTTTCTGCAAGCAGGCTAACCGAACTTGAATGGAGCAGAATGATCTTTCCCATTTAAATCAAACATACCAGGATGGCCAGAGCGGCAGCCATTTTTTATGTGTGTTGTTGCCATGGCACCGGGCTAGCTTTTATACAAACCAACTCCAGGCAAGCTGTAACTCGCTGAGGCGAGGACCAAAGCAGCGGAAAGACGTCCAGCCTTTCAGCCGCTGTCTGCGAGCCATTTAAAGTTAACAGACACTAAAGTTCAGCTTATCTGTCACTATTTGTAGTTTTTTTTAATATATGGATATATATGTAGCATATATACAGTGATATGGATAAATATGTAGTATATATATATTGATATGGATAAAGATGTAATAGATATATAAACTATAATCGGTATGGAAGGGGTGGGAATTTTTAAAAAGTGCATACTTCTTCCCACTCCTGTTTCGAGCTTGTGTTTATTATGATTTGATGATGCTTGTATTATTATTTTTGTTTTGTTTTGTTTTACGTATGCATGCATGTATGTATGTACATACACTTTTTGTTTTATTATTTCTTTCTTTCTTTCTTTTTTCTTTTAGACATGTTCGAAATAAAATTCATTCATTCATTTGAGGAGTTTTAGTAAGAAAAAGGTGTGTTTGATGACGCTGACTGGCGACGTTTGCCAGTTTGCAGATTGGAGAAGCACAATCTTGCTAATTGTTCCAACACTTGAACTTTCTTGGCTATATGCGATGATATGTCAGGTGGTTGTGGTGGAGTGAGTTGTTAATGCAGGTGGGTGCACCACTCATACATCCTCTAAGTTTTCTACACTTCTGCAGTAGGTGAAATGAAATGAAGCTGTCGCCAAAACAACTTAAGAGCATGTAAAATTGTGATGTTCTCACTGTGACCAGAAGTCTGTCAAAGACATTTCAGCCTAGCTGCTCTGTTTTCTTGGTAAGTGTTTTCCTGGTAGCTGGCAGTGAGTGGAAGTCTGCTGCAGCCACATGGCACTTCCTGCCAACGCTCTCTCCAAAAACATATTTTTCTGTTGCCTCTTGTCAAACAAGCTACGTTACTGGGAAGATTCCCTGACAGGTATCAACATAAAAAGAGGCTACCTGAGAAAGGAGACAAAGCCTTAAATACATTTCAGTGCTGTGCAGTAGTAAGAAGAACTGATCAAACTGCTCTGCTGTTTGTCTCACCGCTTATGGAAAATAGACCACACAACCCACAAGGGAGTTATGATAGTCATACGAGTCATTAGCTTCCATATTATGCATGATTTGCCTCGTGTGTACATGTGCAGAACTGAAGCTGGCACACCGAGCGCGCTGATTTGGTTTTCTTTATGTTTTCCATTGCAGCCCATCGGGGCTGAGGTTGTCAGCTACTCTTCAGCTGGAAAAGGTGAAGCATAAAACATTTATTGTTGCACTTCAGAGACAATTTATGCTACTTAGACATGCAAAACAGTGAAGATATCTTAAGCATTTTGAGTAGGTTAGCCTGCTCTGTGTGCTCAAAAGTGTTTTTCTGAATTGCCGGTTCTTAAGAAGTTGTTTTGCTAGATGAGGTTCAACCTACAGCCTCACTCGACAGGGTCAAAAAACACTTTCACATCCAGGGGCCAGAGTTAGAGACAAGATCACATGCCTTTCAAGCTTTGCCAAGTTCAACTGTAATAGCATACAGGCTTTTGCGAGGCATGTAAAATGTACTCACAATGAGAAGTTGTGGCTAACGAACCGTGCCAAAGTTCATGGGTAAACATTCCCACGCCTTGTTAAATCCCAACATGCTTACGAGAGTTTGTCTGAGTGATTCCCCGGGCTTGGACTTCCTGTTTTATGTTGTCCTGTCTTCTGATACCTGTTTATTTGTCTGCTGTGCCTCACAGGAGCTGCTGGAGAAGTTCATGGAAGGGAATATAACCTTGGATGAGTTCTTGGACTCCTTCCAAAGTTCTCGAAAGGCCTATCATATCCGCCGGGCTCAGGTCGAGAAGATTCAAGAGATTGCCCAAGCTAAATGGCAGCCAGGCAAAATGAAAAAAGCAGAGGAGCAGGAGAACAAGGTCCAAGAGGTGAAGAAAGACTCAGAGCAGCCCCAGGAGCCTCAACAGCGGCCCAACGGCTTCGTGGCCCAGGGCCCTCTCCGAGTCTTCCAGCTGCGCTACGGCCTCACTCCGGCCATCCTGCTGCCACATTACCCCGTCTCGCCCCCCGCCTCGGCCCCAGGCCATCAAAGTAGCACACCTCTACCTGAATCCCCGTTAGGACAAACCCACATCCTCAGCCCCAGCACCCCGCTCCCTGGACACGGCCAGCCGGTCGGCCTCAGGGTCATCGGACAGTTATCGGGCGGCTGGCCGGCTAACGGGCGGCCGGTGCGGGTGCAGCAGCTTTACAGGCCGAACCCTCAACAGCCCGAGCCGCCGTACCGATAACTCGGCTGGGGGACAAAGACAAAGAGCCGGCCAAGAGGTCTTCCAAGATGTGGAACCAAACAGTGGCTGTCAGACTCATGCAAGCAAAGACAGACCCAGAGGCAGCACTGCAGACTTCTACTTGTGTTCTTCATCCATGACACACAAACGCAAACATGAGATACAAGGGAAATCCATCAAACACGGGAGCGGAACAGAGATAGCGAGGCAGCAGATGAGAGAGAAAGGGAGGATCAGGTCATGGAAGGTTTGATTGTCGGTTTTGTTCTCTTTTTTTTTTTCATCGTAATAATATTACACTGTCAGAACGACAGGGTTATGAAGCACATCCGTGATGCATAAGGACCTCATTGTCCATTCGTACAACTTCGGACTGATAGCGGCTTTATTAAATGGCAAGTGTCATCAAAATGAGTGATGACATTAATAAAGCCCAAATCATGGAGTTTACTCCAAACTCAAATTGTTTTTTTTTTTTCCCTCATTCATCAAACAAGGCACTGACATTCATGCTTGGAAGTATTCCTAAGATAATGAATGCCAATGTTAGAAAATTGCACAGCAAAAGTTGAACAAAACTATTATTTATAACAGATGGTATTTATTAAAAATCTGATCCGCACACTATAGGCTGACATTATTTACAAGGTCAGATATGTTCATCTCTGCTATATTTTCTGTCTTCCAAAGAGAATATCAGTTTTGTTTTTTGTTTTTTTCTTTTCACAGCAGGTTTCTCACCCAAAGTAGATTACCATCACAGTCGAACACCCAAAACATTCTGCCTTTCGCTATTTCACGAACAGTGTTGGAGCTCACATCAGCGAGTGATTTATTTATTCATGTAAATCCTATTTTAAATGCCTGACTTCAAAGGTTCTTGTTTACCCTGGTAAATGAAGAGCCGCTTTTCCTTTTAAGGCAGCCAGTGTTTTTATTTCTCCCACCAAACTGAAGTGAAGCAGAGTGAAGGAATTTAATCTCTGTGAGAATGCCAACATTTTGCAAGCCCCGCTGTTGTGATTCAATATTATAAGGTGGCTTCTGTCTCATTTCTCTTTTCTTTGTCGCGTATTACCCAACCCTCACTTTTAAAGGGAAAGGTTTGGATTAGGGCTGGGCGATAAATTGATTAAATCGCTTAACTTATATTTATCATTTAGATCAATGCAAAAACAGGCTCAATCATAAAATGGAGATGTTTGTATAAGGTATAACGTTATAACAGCCACTGAGCGCTCTGTCAAATGAGCCCCAATTCACTCATCTACACAGAACGTGCATGCCCAAAAAAAAAAAAAAAAAAAAAATTATGTGCGGATTTCCAGTCCTATGTTCATGCCCGCAAAGATTCCCATCAGTTAGTAGTAATTGTTAGTGGAAAAACAAGAAAAAAATTAGATTAAAATCGTGAAAATCGAGATTTTATTTTTTGGGCCGTATCGCTCAGCCCTAGTTTAGATTGTCGATAATAGTTCTGCTCTTGAATTTGCTATCGTGACATACATTTTGCTCATAAATAACTTATATAAATGCATGTTTACCACAGTTGGGCAAAAGTACAACATGGAAATGCCTTTTGCAGGCCTGGAGTTTAGCCAAACACGCCATTTTGTGTCCACTCAGGGTCATAGGGGGAAAAAAAAAGCAGTGTCAATGAATGAGCCCTGTAGCACAGACAGAGCCGGGGCGTAGGTGAACCTTGTGGATCTCATGTTCTCCACTTGCAAGTGCATGCCAGAGCGACTGTAAGCATAACCATGGTCACACAGCATCATTTCTCCCCCCCCTCCCCTTTTGCCTCAGCTGTTTCATCGCTGCCGTGTGGTCTTTTCACAGAGTGTAGGTTTGATTTTGGCCTGCAAGCCTACATTTATTGCTTGAGTCATTTGATTGGTGTGGAAATGAGGTTTTAATTCATTTTGACAGTGCTTGCCTGTTGTCACACGCAAGCTGAGGCCAAAAAGCAAACATCGACCATGACCAAATTTAGTGGGCATTTATTTCGGGTCAGATGATTAACTTGATTAATGTAAGATCGGACAGTAATGTGCTTGGAATAGAATATTCTCAAAATGTGAAGTGCTTGTTTCTGCGACGGTGGTTTTGTTCGTCCAGTCTAATATATTGTGTATCTCTTTTTCTATCAAGGACTTATCCCAGCAGCCTTCTTGGGGGAAGGGAGGGGGAGGGCGGTGGTAGTAAAATAGAGAAATAATGTTGTTGTGTAATTTAAATACAGCGTGGCGACTCAGCCAAACACAAAGCCTCTGTACTTGAACGGATCGCAGTATTTCAGATGATGGAGCTGTGGCTTTAGGCATTTGTATGAGATGATTATGAGCGATGTCAAAATCTATCCCGCGCCGCTGTGAGTGAAGATGAGCTAATAATATCCGAGTCAAAGTCATTTCCATCCCCCTGCCTGTGCTCGTCGTGTACGTAGAAGCGCATCGGCTCGTGTCTCCAGCAGCTAATATACGTGTTAACTGGAAGCATGGCACAAACAACACCCCTCAGAGTAAAATCAGGCTTTCTCAGTGCAAAAAATGTCAGCGTGTAAGACTTTTAAGGCTCTGACCTGATTACATTGGGAAGGAAAAAATGGCCAAGCTAACCACTAAAAACAGCATGCAGTGAATCACTATGAACGCCTTGGCATTTGAATGTATTGTCTTTTGGGCAAACGTTAATTTAGTTGTTTTTTTTTGTTTGTTTTTCGGGTCATTCGGGGCTTCTTGTTTTTTTCCATCTTTGGTGGTGTTCAAAGGTCTTAACCCATTTAAAATTATGCTTAGGGGAAACTACAGGGGCCTCCTAGTGTACATAAAACTTTGTGTAGATTCACCACTAAAACTGCTGTAAAGTACTACATTTACCAAACAATTCACATTTTCTTGTCAGATAACAAAGGCTGTAAATGTGCATGTGAAATGCCACGTCAGCCGCTGCTATTCATTCAATATCTCATTCATATTGTTATAATTATTCCTTATTATTGATGGCAAAATGTAAATTTAACTCAGTCATGGAGGAGCTAAGAGAGGCTCCTCCTGTTTCACGCTTACCAGAAAAATAAAATGTTAAATTGTGCAAGAGCGATAATAGCAGCAATACAGACATTAATTAAAGTGTGCACCTCTAGAAGGAGGTGAAAACCATCAGCACTGTGACCTTAAAATACACTTAAAGTCACTGAAGTCTGTTGCAGTCTTCCAAAAAGCTCCAGTGCGGGATTTGGCTTTTTTTTTTTTTTTTTTTTTGCACATGGGCATAATGTGCCGGAACAGCACCGAGTTCAGTTTTTCCACTGTGTTTCGGGCCAAAATAATTATGCTAAATGATCTACAAACTTTTATATTTTCCATTCCTTGAAAAAAAAAAAAAAAAAAAAAAAAAAAAAAAAAAAAAAAAGCTTCAAGGAATAAGTGATTTCACAAAAAAAAAAGGGACAGAGTGAAGCTTTGAAATCATGGCACCTTGTCAAGTCCATTAAAGATGTAAATGACAGTCTGACTTTTATGAGCTAACCTGAGAGGAATTTGAATCGACCCTCAGCGTCCTCACCGACTGACTGTCGCTTCACATTTCACTGTGGGAATCAAGCGGGAGATTGATTAAACACGACCCGGCTTTGATGCAGCCGTATCAGACACACCGTGATTGCTAAAACTTTGTCGATGCGAGTCACAGCCGAGGTGAGCTGCGGCGGCGTTGTTGTCCCCGGCAACGTTTCCAGGCATTGTACCTCTTCCTCTCACCATGTGTCATTACGTAATGGCGATGCGTCGTCTCCAGCCGTTATTAGCCTGCATACCACATGGCTGGCTCCGGTCCATGAGTACACATGGTGTGTAGGTGTGAGTGTGTGAGGACAAAGGAGTATCACTTAGCAACACAGGAACTGCAGCGTGAGCACAGTCTCAATATGATCCTCACACACACACACACACACACACACACACACACACACACAGTGACAGACCTTGATTTTAATCAGTTTGCTGTTATGATTTTAGTAAAAGAGCTACAAGCTGGTGCTGAGGGAGAGGCATTAAAGGGATAGTTCACCCATTTTGAAAAATGTGATATGTCACTTCCCCTCCAGCTGTTCTGTAGGACAGTCGTGGTGCTGATCTTCCTCTCATTGTTACTGAGAGCTGGATACTGGCTGGATGCTCCAAATGCTAACTGTTAGCCTCCTGCCATTGAGATAGACTTCCCCCCGGCTAACGTTTTTAAATATAACCGCTTTAATCCACTCAAAGAAAGGTTTAACATCAATTTATAAGTGTCTCTTTCCAAAATTAAAATGCATATGTAACTAACAAGTGCACACAGATGGTAGTTGTGCTCAAAATACTGTTAAATAATTAATTTTTCCCTTTTTATCAACATCCAGAAAGCTCTGGTAACTTCTGCACTTACTTTATGACTCTGCGCCAGGGAAGTAGACGCCTTGAGTTTGCTATCATTTGTTTTCATCATTGAACACATGTACACATGTAATAACCAAAAAAAAAAAAAAAAAAAAGATGAAAAAATAATGTTGTGGCTAGCTTCTTTTCCTCATACTTTTGGGTGAGAAGAAGGTTCAAGCCACCAAAAATAGTTCTACTGTGTACTTTGAAATTTTTTCAAACACCATTTCAGGCTACAAATTCTGTTACACATCTTTCTTTACCATTTTAAATGGATTAAGGTGGTTATTTTTATGAATGTTAGCCGGGGGGAAGTCTACTCTAATGGCAGGAGGCTAACAGTTAGCATTTGGAGCATCCAGTCAGTATCCAGCCCTCAGTAACGATGAGAGGAAGACGGCACCACTACTGTGCTACAGAACAGCTAGGAGGAGGGAGTGAAATTATATATGTACATAAAATATTACTTTCAAAATGAGTGTGCTATCCCTTTAAGAGACAGACAAACTGTTTCCACATAACCAGTAAGCCTATCTACTTTTTTTTTTTTTTTTTTTTTTTTTTTTTTTTTTTTTTTTTGTAGTGGGGACAAACTACTCAATTAAACTTGAAAACTGATTTTTTTTTATTTATTATTATCATTATTATTATTATTATTATTATTATTATTTAAAAAAAAAAAAAAAGAGGCTGCCTTTTAGTTTTGCAGAGGAAATGCATTTTTGATGGTGTAAAGGGTAAACACGCCCAGCTCAGTGGCAGCAGGTGTGTGAGTGGAAGGTCACCGGTTCGTATCTATGGACAAGCTGGAAAAGTAAATCACCGCTTTCTCCTTTGCCATTAAATGTCATTGAGCTGACCTCGAGCGCGGCGGCCCCGTCTGTCCTCCGGGCGGGCCAACAGCCGAGCTGAGCGGCGGGCCCTCGTAGGTCATGTCACCCTGAGCCATTCTTGTTAGACTCAAATACGAACATTAAAAATGTTGAATTTGCCCTTTGCACAGCTGCAAAGGAACATATTTCAGTTTTGTTTCATGTTTAGTTAAATTGTAAGTCACACCAGCAGCCGCCTTGCATTCTAGTCAACAGAGACGCTTTGTCTGAACATTTAATCCACCGAAACACAAAGAGCATGAATTTGGGGGATTTTATGTGGTGCGTTTGAGACGGAAGTGGATTTTAAGTTCGTGCACAACTATGCACAGGACGTCACTGACAGTCCTCAAGCAGCCGCTGAAGAATCTGCTCAGCGGAGACACAATTTCCAGAACAATAGAAGGTAAAAAAAAATAATAAAAAAAAAGGGCTGTGCAACACTGTACACATAATTTTCTTCGCAAATACTCCACTTTGTCATGGAGGAGGGGACCAATTTTACCGAGAGGCCCGGGAAATGAAAACATCTAAATGTCAAGTGTCTAACCTCAATCTGCACTTTTGACGTGCTTCTTGTGAGCCGGGGTGAGTCAGGCAGCTGCTGCAGTCGCTTTTAAGGAAACCAGCGTCTTTGGGCAGATTGTCCCTCTGGTCAGCTTTACCATGAAATGATTAGGCGCCTAAATCATCCACATGACCCCAGTCCATCATTAGCTCCTGTGATCCACGCTAACACTGGCACACAACACACACAGGCCGATTTGTGTAGGAAATTGGTAAAAATTAATGTGAAATATACAAAAAAATAAATAAATACTATCAGGGGACTACTGTTTTGATATGAAGGGAGATTGTGTACACCTGGAAATCACTGTGCACCAGCTGAATATGTTGCTCACCTGATGTAGTTTTTAAAAAAAATGGCCTGGCTACATCAGCATGATTGGTACTTTTTTTGCTTAAAAAATATATATATATACGTTATTATTATTTTGTGTGATTCCAGGTGCTAAGTATCGTGTTAGAATGGATTGTGTCTAGCTTTGTCCATAAATTTGCCCATAAATCCTAATCGTCTTAACCCTGAAAAGCCTGAACTGTCAAATAATTGCCAGAAAATTCTTATTCTTAGAAGCTAGAGTGTTTATTGACCTTTTTGACAGTTAAAAAAATAATAATAATAAAATAACACGTATCATGTGAAGTTTGTTTTGTATCGTATTTGATACATCTGGAGTTGGTGGTGATTTATTTACAGGATTTTTTTAAAACAAGAAAAATATACAGAACACAACTTTTTAAATACTTTTTTCCATATTGCACAATAATGTCATACATATTCTGTATCTGCCACACTGAAGCTACATCTCCCCTATATTACATCAAACTCACTTTTTCTAAATTGGCAAAAAAAAAAAAAAAAAAATCTCCACGAAAACCCCCAGGTGGGTCACAAATTGACGTGTGTCCATATTTGAAGTCTTAACTGATTGGCCTCTGGTGCTGCAGTGCACTGATAATCCAGCAGGGGGCCGAAGACATGCAGCAGATTAGATACATCGGGTTCTTCAGGAAAAAAAAATTTCATCGCACTGATCATGTAGAGATCTCGGAAAGCTCGCACATCAAATATGAAGTCACATATGTGCATTTTTTCGCCCGTAAAACGCAGTTTATATGCGTATCGTGGGATTTTTTAGAAAAATAAGAGCATCAGCAGCGGTTCAGTGTCGCTGGTTTGCTAGGACTTGGAGGGAATTTGTTGCGTTGGGATACAAGTGCCACAGCCAAAAGCGAGACGTCCGTGTTTGACTTGTCTTTCCCCGAGTCAGTGGTCTTTGTTGCCCTCCCCTGCAGAGGAGTAACGCTGACGACCCGGGTTCGTTTGAAAGGAGGCTGCTGCGGAGGGTCCTGTGCATGCTTAGCTTTTTCATCGGCATTGTACTAGTACAATCATGTGGAAATATTATGGATCAAGAATTTCAGTGGAATAACATCTCCTCTCGCTACAGTATACTGTATATCTTGCGAAACACTCAACAACATTCAAGTGACCTTACAAAACATGTTTACACGTGGAATAATTACCATTTTCTTCCCATACGAAAGCAGGAGTTCTCAATAAAAAAAAAAAAAATACATTTGCCACTCTTGACTGAGTTTGTTGTCATGTTATTTTTTATTTATTTTTTTTATTTTATTTTTTTTTTTTTTCCTGAGCTGAAGGTCGGACAGTTGAGCTTACAGTGGAATAGCGGGTGCTGGATTTCCAGTTTTGAGTTCTATTTTTCTCTGCTGTTGTGTCACCAAATAATGTTGGTGGTGAAAGTTTACAGCAGCTGGGTCAAATAACCGAGGTGCAAAACGAGACTCAGCCCTTTTTCTCACAATGACGGTTTGATATTTTAGTTAAACTCTGAAACCCACGGGCCCAGAGGCTTTTCAAAAATACTCTATGATACTCTTGGAAAGTACAGTCTAATACAAGTAAGAATGATATAAATTACATATATATAATTAGAATTAGAAATACTTTATTGATCCCTGAGGGGAAATTGGTTGATTGGTTGGAAATCAGTTGCTCAGATATGTGGATTAGAAATTTGTATTAAAGAAAATTGAATTTATCCTACAACAAGATGTTACATCAGTAAATACAGAAATATAAATTGAGCATATGTATAAAATACTAATTAGTGATAACTAATGTGTGTGTGTATGTGTGTGGATATATAGATAGATGTTACAGTACATGTAAGAAAAAGTCAAAGGAAAGTTAAAAAAGCCTTCATAAAAATGACAGAAAAGGTACTTAAGAATGATATAACAAATTTTAAACATCAAAAAAAAAAAAAAAAAAAAAAAAAAAAAAAAAAAAAAAATATATATATATATATATATATATATATATATATATATATATATATATATATATATATATAGTGTAAAGGACAGTAGTTTGACCAAAAAAAAAAAAAAAAAAAAAACCTTTTTACTGTCCTAGGCAGTTTTTTTTTTTTTTTTAAATTAATATTATTGAAAGAAATGAAGGGAATTTAACAGGTTTGAAAGGGTTAATTTGCAAACAGGACCTGCTTATTCTTGTGTCTTTGGGGTATTTTCAGTTTCACCATCAAGGCCCAGACTATGCACAGTATTTCGTAAATAACAAAAAACAATAAAAAAAAAAAAAAAAAAAAAAGGAGAGGGTAATGCTGATGAATTATTCAGTACTTTGACCATGTTTTCAAAAATGTTAAGATATGTATTTAACATACTAACTTTAATTTTGATAGGATGAGGGGACTTTTTGCCTGTTAACCCATGGAGTCTCGGTATAATGGTGTAAAGTGACACTCGGCCCATGAAGGTCTCACAAACACAGTGCTGCTTTTCTGTTTGTTGCTCAGCTGCAGTGAAATATGTGTGTCCGGTCACGGTGACCAGCTGATGGCCCACCAGCTGCTATCAGGGACCGCCTGAACATGGGCCCGGGCCCGAGCTTTCCCCTTCATTTGCCTCATTGCTGTGAGACAGGGAATGGAGCGGGACTCTTATCAGTGCTAAAACCACTGGTTATGCATAAATTTCCATAAACTGCTGCACTTCCTGCTCAACCTCCCCGTTTCTGCCCAGCCTCTTCTCTCTGTCTGCTGCTTCAGCCTCGTGGTGGCAATCCCTCCCAACACTTCTCCTCATTGTTATGCAGATGAAACCCGGTTACACATGCTCTGTAAATCCAAAGGAAATGAAAACCATTTTGGGAAGTCTGTCTCACTGGAAAAAAAAAATGTATAGGCTAGAGGATGTCAGAAATCTTTCACCAACTAAATGAAAACAAGTCAGGGGTCTTACTGGGCTGTCTGAAACGCTCGAGGTCTGAGAGGAGCAGCTTGACAGTGTCACTGATAATGTGAGAGCATGGAGAGATATGCTGCTGTTTTACAAGGTGCAATCTATCATTCCAAAATAAAAGCGGTGGATGGCTGCTTTATGAGCTGCCTGCTGCTGTCACCAAGCTGAAGGGCGCCGGGGAAAAGGTGCACACACCAAAAATCTTTGGGCTGATTGATAACACACCTGAGAATGAAGTCAAGCAGAAATGCTGGCAGAATCAGGACAGTTTGGGGGGGAAAATACATTTTTTATATTACTGAAGTAATTTAATGCACACACCATTCTCATCAGTCTGTGATTATGTGTAAACTGAAATATCTTTAAAATTGGTTTTTGGAAAAGGCTTTCAATACATGTGTAGGGGCAGCACTCTGGCGCCCTCTATTGACTTCACTGATTTTATTATTCTCATTCATGCTGGCAGTGCTGCAACTGCTGCTGCTACAGTTAATAATACAAACAGCAGGGGGGTCAGCACACCTGAAGCCCTTTGAAATGATATTACATATGTTTATATTACCAGGAATTTCAGGTGTTAACTAATATTTACTATTTCTGCTAACTCAGTTATAGAGCTTTGAGTACTTTGCATGCAGTTCTGCTGTGTTGTGTTTGTAGTATTTGAGTCATACTGATTTTTACAGAAGACGTGCATTCATGTTTCTTCCCATTAAACTCAATGTGCCAATCCTATTCTCATAAGTTACATATATATAAGCACTACAGAGGATACCATGATGCATACACAAACATATTTTTTCAGGAAATGCTGGCAAATTTGACTAATGTAGCTCCCAGTCTGTTGGTGAAACAACAGGCGGTATGGCATTTTTTCCCTTCATGCTCAATACTTTTTAAGATTCTTTGCTTGCATTACAAGTGCCAATTTTTTTTAGCCAACAGTGCTACAGCCAACAGTGTCAGCACAGGGTTTTCAGGTCCATGATGCAGTCAGCCAAGGTTATTGCTGTTAACGAAAACTCACAAAATAATGAAAAATAGTTGTGGAAAAAACAGTTTGTGAAGTGAAATAAAAATGAAAATGAGACTTCATGAAAAAAAACCCACACAACCCAGCACTCTACTTTTGTGCAGTTTTGTCTCAACATTAAAGAGTAACTCAACACTAAAACGCCCAAGGCCAAAAAACATCTGCTGCACTGCCCTCTAGGGGCTGAAACGTTCAACATGTTGCACCTCTGGCTCTGTGAGGCCCAGTCACTGATGCAGCTGTGACAACTTTGCCATCAACAGCTGCTAAAAACACCTGCCGCCACATCCCTGATCGATTGGGTGCGGCCCGTTCAGCAGACTTTTCCTGCTTGTCTCGAGTCTTTAGCGGCTTTCTGCTCTCCAGGTAGCAAGTAAACAGTTTAGAGCCGAGGACAGCACTTTGTAAGATACAGGAACTAAGTTGCTTCATTCAGACAATTTGTTTAATTTTAATATTCAGTCAAATTCTTCATCATGCACCAATGTCTGCCCGTAGCAAAGGATGACCACATGACTTACTGTCTTGATATATTTTGTTTATGGAGGAGTAACCCTGATAAAGCATTTTCATTTCGTGGTCTCTTATTTCATTTGAGGACTCGAGGCAAGAAAAGCTCTTAAATCATTTTCATGCATGTTTTTCTCAGCACACACCGTTACTAAAGGTAGTTTTCATGCAATACTTTGAATCACACCGGGAGTTAAATTCTCCTTTATGGTGAGAGCATCAGATGAACAGAATTTGTTCTGTCAAGCATTGCTGGAGAATACCACACTACCTCATATCTGTGTCACACTGCAGGAGAACCGCTCAGTAAAACTGACCCCATTAAATTGCACAAAAAATGGACACTATTAAGGTGCATGTACTCATTCTGCCCTCATAATTAAGGTTGATGCCCTATTTAAAATATGCTGTCCGTTAATGTCTTTCATTTCATGTATATTTATTCTGTATGCAGAACATCTGTAAATGAGTACATCATTGAATCAATGAATGCATGTATGGATTGCTGACACTTTGAAATCAATTCCTGCCGTATTCATCATTTGAAAAACCTGACACTTGATAATAAATAATAACCATGTAACAGTTGAACCACCAATAACCCACAAAGAAGGATAAGTCGGTGTATTGTGGAAAAAAGTGTTTATTCTAACTAAGGATGTCCCTTTCCCTGAGAAAAAGTCATACTGTACACAATATGATCTACAAAATGTAGACTGGTCACAATAACAGCCTATGCAGTTAGCAGCTATGTTCACAGTTTCCTAATTATCAAGGCATAAAAGATCTGTCAACATGACAAATACAAAATCATACATTTAGTATTTTTAGTAGGAAAAGTGAGAAAACTCAAAAGGTCTGTCCTACTTGTATTTTCCCCCGGCCCTTGTAACCCATACTATTTGACAAGGAGTACACACAGTACTATGCCTTTTATTTTCTACTTGTCGACGTTTCTCAGCCTCAGTCCCAAAGGTGCTTTGATTGTAATGAGCCGCTGAGCAACAGCGTAACCTCAGCTGGTATCTGGGAATACCTGGGAGCTCTGTTCAAACAGTTGGAGAATTTTGAATCTTTCGTCTCTTCAAGGCAAAATAGTCCATAGCACTCATTTGTTCAATCAATGAGCATGAAAGGCCTTGAAACAGTGATGCATATTTTGCCATCGAGTGCCAAAAACTTCACCTAAATCTTCAGAACTTGATTCTACACCACTGTGTCACCATTTTCTCTCACAAATACTGACAGTCTGACAGTGACAGTCTGTACATAAGGAGGTGATGAGCCCATATCTGTTTTTAAAATATCTCCCGCACCCTGACTGACTGTGCTTCCGAACAGAACACACTTTGTGCTCTTGTTCTGCTTTGTCACATTTTAGTGATATCCACGGCGTCATGAATGTCAATCACTTGGAACCCGGGATTGTCAATGCCCAGCTTCCAGTGATTGTGGTTTTGCTGGTTGTGTCTGTTATGGTTTCGCTGGTCTACGTCTGTCTCAAAGCAGTGGGCACAGTGGGGCGTCGTGACCCGGACACTTCTGGAGAAGTTGGAGAAATCCACCCGGTATTTGCCAGTCTTGGTGCGGGAGATGATGGGCAGGAAGCTGTATCCCCACTGGATCTCCTGTGGGATGTAGGAAGTTCGGACTTGACACGCAGAGCTGGTGGACTCAGCCGTCCCGTCCAAGAAGACCACCAGTTCAAAGTCCTGTTGGGGAAGGGTGTCTGCTGACAGCTCATAAAACGGGCTTGACCTGTTAATCACATGGTAGAGGGTCAGTGGGCACACAAAAAACAAGTTGTCCTTTCCAGCATCAACCATAAAGTCAATGTCCACTTGGTCCAGAATTATGGTCTCTCCATCTGGCGTGGTTGTCGTCCTAAGCAGCTTGCCATAGATCTGGCTCCCTATTAACAAGGTTTTGCGAAGGTTGGCCACTCTAATCAGAAGACAGAGGCTACCTTTCTTCAAGCAGATAACAGCTGTATTGCTGAAGGTGACCGTCTTTGCCCTTTTCTTTGGTAGGGAAATCTTGGCCAAGATGACCCCGCACATAAAACAATTGATGAAGACTCCAATGAGAGACTGGATAATAATAAGGGCCACGGTGCCAGCACAGTGCCCAGTCAGCGCCCTCCCGCCATACCCAATGGTCGTCTGGGTCTCCAAAGAGTAGAGGAAAGCTGTCGTGAGGCCGTTAACATTGTCTATACACTGGACGTGTCCATCTGTGCGGTTCTGTTCTGTCAGGTCGCCGTTGCTCTTTGCAATCCAGTACCACAGCAGGCTGAAAATGAACCAGCTTCCTGTGAACGAGGCCACGAAGAGGAGAAGCACGAAACGCCAGCGGATTTCCACAAAGGTGGTCCAGAAGTCCACCACAAAGGCAAAGTGGTTGCTGTACTCTATGTTGCCAAACTCAATGTTGCAGCGCCCATCTTTGGTGACCAAGCGGGTCTTGCGGTTTCGGTGCCCAGCTGGCTGGATGTGACTCTGGATCAGCTGGAACATCCTGAGGAACCGAGGGGAAACCAGAGCTTTATGAACATGTTTCAAGCTCACATCAATAAGTCATGCTAATGCAGAGCCAGCTGGGGGTTTACACAAGTCTAGCAAGTGGGATTGACTGATTATTTGATTGCTGGAGTTAAATTATATCCTGGTATACAGTGCTAAAATGTTATGGAGGCTGATTTGCAGGGAAATGATAACGTCTGCACAGACTTTGGTAGAAATATTGCGATGGTCATGTGATGGTCATGTATTATGATGCTTCTCAAATCTGACACATGAATAACTGTGCAAATATATCCTATAGTCAGACTCAGTCATGGGGGATGTTTCACAAAATATTTTCCAAAATTAAAAAGTTGAATATCTGTGAAAAAGACAGCGCTATATCCTTGTGATCTAGATTTCTATAAAACAAAACTTTAATGTTAGGTGTAAGAATTCACTCTTTCAGGCATGCATGCTGGTGATTGTTAATGGTATGTTTTTAGAGGATATTTCATAACATTTTGTAAAATTATCTGGCTGAGCTGCTTTTGTGAAATACCCCTCTGGTCTCTGCTCTTTTCTTATTCATCATTAGACTAGAAACAGGGCAGGCCTAGGCCAGCATAGGACCAGTTTATTATTTACAGCTTTTTTTTTTTGGTTATTTATACTACCTGAAGTATTAACCAAAGCTTTATTTATTTTACTAATTTATATTGGATTTGATGGGGAATATCGGCAAATATTTGTATATGACGTCACAGGGTTGAGTTACCAAAATGTGATTAGATTTTTGCATGCAACCTTACATAACAGCTCCAGCTTAGACTCCAGGTTTTCTGAATTCGTTCTCTGAGGAAAAGCTGCTGAAATTTAAGAGACAGAAACAGAGACAGAGCTTGTTTTGCAACGATGGATACGAGGCATTGACGCACTTTTTATAATCACATTTTTAACAATTTTCTCAGATTGACAAGTTATACTTAAAAACTAACATTTCCTATGTTCAGAAAAGTATTGTTTTCTTCTTAAAGCTCATCATTTATGTGTCTTCTTGTCTTTTTGGGTGCCAGTAATTCTGGAGTGTGCTGCTTCTTTTGCAAAAGTTCCCAAAAGTTCACCTCTTTTATTGAATATTGATACTGAATACGTTTTTTAATTATTATTTGTACTGTGTTGTATGTACTGTCTTGGTAAATGTTTAAAGAAATAGCCTTTCACTGGGGCTTGAGTATACTTCTCTTTGAGTTATGCTGGCTCTTTGTATGTCTCTGTTATGTATTTGACAAGGCTGCTACTGTATGCTCTGCTGTAAAACACAGTGGGAAAACTAGCGAGAGTAACGTCCATGCAATTTATAATCTCTAAATCTTTAAATAGCTTAAGCAACTTTTCCCAAAGCAGCTGTTCAACACAAGCTCTTAAGTAAAAACAAGAACACATTTACATTTGTATTAGAGTCAGCTGCACTCATGAAAATGAGCAGCACTGCACCTCAAAGATATCTCAAAAAACTAGACACATTTAAATGCTACAACTACAAGTCTAATGGGGAAAAAAATCATCACATACCAAATTCTGCAGAAACCAATAAATAAGATCTTACCTGCTAAGTGAGACCATGGGCTCAAAAGTGCAGACTGGATCTCTGCTGGAACTTCAGACTCCTTTCTTCTTGCAAGTGGCCATGAAGGCGTTGGAAAGATTTTAATCCACAGTGAAATTTCCTAATCCCAGCCACATGCCACCATGTACACTGGCCTCATACAGACAGAGGAGCCAGCTTGAAAGCTCCCAGTGGGCGTCAGTTTTCCAGCAGTACTAGGCACTCTTCAACACCCCACCAAAGAACCCCGCTCTCTAATACAGCCAGCGACTCCAGTAACACTTGGTGCATGGTTGGCTGTGGTTCTCACCAGTGTAAGCTATAGAATAGAGTTGTCCCTCAACAGTATGAGGAGGACCCTCCAGGAGCGGAATATTCCAGATTCAATGGTCCAACAGTTTGGCCCTCAGTACTATTGTGCAGGCAGAAGGTGCATCTATTGAGGGGGGCCAACGTGGCCAGTGCAGCACCCATGCTGTTTTTGTTTTCAACCCCTCAGAACATTTGGGATTTGTGTTGGGCCTCACAAAGAAATCCCTCAATTGCATTTCCCTTGGTCCCCCTCCCCCCGTCGAACCTGCAAGGCTGCTTAACATTTGCATCAAAATGAAGAGCTGCAGGGACAGAGTGTCTTTTGCCACATTCTGCCGGCGAAAACCGGCTGTGAAAGGACATTTTTCATATTAGCGGGATGCATTTTCATATCTGTTGTATGAGCAAGAGGGAGTTTTTGAAAGGACCAGTGTCCTCTGTAACAGACACAGATGCCATGAGGCGGATGTCAGGCATTGGAAACAGGGAAAGGTTCAAGATGCTGTGTTGCTGTATTGATTCAACTGTAGCAGCACTGGAGGAATCTTACAGACGATTAGGCTCTGAGCATTTTCTGTCATCTGAAGCCGCCAATCATGTGTAATGTAATCCTCATCAGTAAGCACATGGAATATGAGCTCTGCATTGATTGTTTGGAGCACTGGCAGTTCAGTGTGTAGGATGACATTCAGTGATATCTGCAGCAAAGCACCCTGCAGACACATAATTTTGCACCTCTCCTCTTCTTGGCCTTGAACTGTGCTGGAGATGTTGCCTTTTCATGCCCTTTGACATATGTAAGTGTATTCAAAATTAACTTTGTAGCACCATAAAATGGAGTTGATGTGTCAGTGTGTATGATTATCATCCACGATATGATTTGACATTGTTTTTCCAGTGCTGTGTCTACTTTGTTTTACCACCACTGGCAGCTGGAGGAGCCAAGGCAGTTTTCAATGCCCAGTACAATCAGTCAGCTGGGAGCAGCTGGAGATTTGCGCCTTGCTCATTTGCACATCTGTGGTAGCTGTTCTCATATTGTCCCACAAAAGAATCAAACAAGGCCCCCCCCTGTTACCGCCTTCTTCCTCTAACAGCTTTCTTTTTCTGCCCTGGACAAACATAAAGCAAATTTTGTATTTACAATGAACAGCCTATTTTTCTCTAGCAGTGTATCCAAACATGTACAAATTTTTCACTATGTAGTTTTGAAAAATAATGATAAATGATCATCTGGTATCAACCGGTCAGACCTTTGCAGATTGCTTTTTTGTATTGTTCATTCAGGATCCCAGAAAAAAAGGCAAGATTATCTTTCTCGCGGTTCTTTAGCCGATGCACTGAGGCATGATGGTTAAAATGCTCACTCCATATGGCACTGGAATGAATGAAAATAGTAATGCAACTATAATGTTATCTCTATAGATACTACTAATATAATGTAATAAAAGTATCCATAGTAACTTAATAGTGTGAGACTAGTGCTGTATTTTATTCATATATTTTGTATACTTACGCATTTTACAACACTTAAAGCAGGGCTCCAGAGCAAAACTATAATCGCAACTGCAATGCAAATAAGTAATAATTTCAGGAGATGCTTTATTGTTTTATTTATTGTATATTCATTTTGTTGCCTTGAGTAATGTTTGCTTCAGTTTGTATACCCTCTAGTAACGTTACAAACATACACAAAATCTGTCTCCTTACTGTTTTGTTTTGTTTATTTTAATTTAATATCACTATAAGTTAAATTTACAGTGGATTTTTTGCTTTGAAATGTACTAACATGCCTTGGCAAAATTGGTTCTCTTACATTTGTGACAATATGAATGTGTTCATTTACACAAATCCTTACTAACCCTTTTACAACATAGCAACATAGTACAGTATAGCGGTGAATTGTTTTCAGGTGGATTTTTTTTTCCATTAATGAGTTGATCCATAGCACAAAATATAGGGAAGCCCTCTGTTTTTCAAGTCCTGGGCATGATTTGTTGGTTAGTATGCATGTGTACCTATCAAATTTTAGTTTTTTGGAGCCACGCTGCCTTAGCATTTGGCTGCAGGAAGTTCATGGCTCAGGATGTGGACGTGGCCTCTCTTACCCAGCCTGATCTGGGGAGGGGATTTCAGAAACCCCTCTTTAGATGCATTAGGAAACCACACAGACAGTTTATGTGATGATATGGTTCAACAGTGGCCAACTATGCAACATGGTTTTCAGTTGGAAGAGTATCCTAAATAAGGATTTTGTAATTTGAGAAGAGCAGATTGGACCGATCTGGCTGTTTTACGGTTACTCTTCTCAAGTTTCGAAGTTCTCTCTGTGATCAGAGACCATCGAAAACACAAAACGTTCCACCAGGCAATCTTCTGCCCTTTGACTGACCTGTAAACATCAGCGGTCCTTTTAGACAGATTTACTGTATTTAAGTCATCTATAGTAATGGGGTTATATTGACTGAATGAGCAGTTGTGGCTGCAGGGCTTCAGTGTAGTGAAGGGCTTGAAGTGGTTAAAGTGAAGCAAAAAAATGCATGAGAGGAGCTATCATTCAGGTCTTTAGCTCTGGCTTGTCATAGATAAGCTGTTTAAATAACTGATTTATCTCAGAAATCCACCACACATCCTGCATTTTGAAGGGCATTATCACCATAAGGGTAACAGGATCTTCGGGGTTAAATTGTAGTCTTGTTCTCCATATGCCGCTGGAGTCCACCCAGCTTGACGTAAATGATTTCTCAAGGATCAAGCTCCACATCTTTCCTTGGCTTATTTTTAAAAATGTTTACTTTCTGCCAGCCTCAAGACCTGCCAGACACTTCAGCAGCTGTCATCATTTTGTGAACAACATACTCATGAGGATGGTTTTACCTATGAATGAACAAATCCACTCAACTCTCCCTGTTTAAATGTTATCCTTAAAAACTCAGGATCCTGATCTGGTATCTGGATTGGTGGCAGTAGGTGTTGTTATTTTTTAATGTGTATGTGTGTGTGTGCGTGTGTGTGCATGCTCATGTACACCTCACAAGGGACATTGTTTCAGGAAGCCTTAACCATTACTGTGACTTTTCTAGCCTAATTCTTGATATATATTTGCAATTACAGTTTAAATTTAACAGAATGGCTATTAGACTAAATACATACTTTGTGTAGGCCTGTTCTTTCACTGGATGTGGCCATTATGCATTTTAATCATGTTTATTTCTCAGAACACATTAACTTTGCATTGCATTCTGTGACCGTAGCAGCTGAGCACAGTGCAGTTACTGAAGGCTGATTTCCTCAGTCACATGACCTGCTCCACTCCCAGGTAACACCAAACATCTATGGTAAAAAAAAGAAAAAAAAAAAACAATATATCTGTAGTCATGTCTCCTGTATAAAATATTTAGTCACAGAGGTGGCTTGGTCTGAGGTGTATTTTCAGCAGCTCGGACGCTACTGAATGATCACAGAAATATTAAAGGAATATTATAGGATTACTACAGGTAGTAGTGTGTCTCTATAACACAATTCTATAGAGTATACAATATAGTATAAAATCGAGTATTTATAGTATATAGTTTAGAGAATATTATAGATCCAAGACGAAACTGACAGAAGGGTGGGACTTAGAGAAAAAAGTGCAATTACAAATGCATCTGCTGCCTCAGCACCACAGACAGCATCATGGATTTATCAATACAGAGCACAGTGAGGCTGGTGATATTTCAGAGCCGTGATCGGGGCCATAGATTATAACTTCCATAAACCTCAGTCTGATAATGGATCAATGAATCAGGCAGACTAGACTAACATATTCAACTCAACAACCACTCTGCCCCTGCTCTCTCTCTACTACTAGGGGATGCAAAGGGTGATGGCAGGTCAGCAAGGGGGATGCATGTTGGTCATTTTGCTCCTCCCTCAAATCACCTACTGATTGGCGGTGTCCATTTTAAATACTTGTCTTGATGCAAATTTCAAATCCTCAGATTGAGTGCCATCCAAAACGAGCATTACATTAATTGCAGTTGACAGGGCTGTGACACTGGCTTGCACATAGGAGCACAGTGGTTAGGGGTATGATATGTCTGCTGTTTATTCAAACTCATAATGATTTCTGAAGTCTTGCTCTAATCTAGATTTCTCCCATCATTTCCCAGAAGTAAATTACATGTTGCTCATTCATTGTGCCTTTAATCTGTCAACATGGGGAAATTTTCCATGCCAGTAATGGATGTGAAAATCTCCACACAGTAAGGGCGCCATCTGGTGCTCAATTTTTATACAGCACCTTTTCCCCCCCAAAGTAAGACCTGAGAGAGAAACACATACACACACAGTCATGATACAACTCAAGTTTGTAGTTCTACAAAAGTCTTCATTTACAACATTTGATGACCTTGATCAATCAACTGTTGATTATTCATAAATATCCGTAACCTGGATTGAGGAGCGCATTACAAACTAAGTTACATTAAGTACAAAGAGTGTGGAATATCCTTCTGGCATTACTCCAACAAATCATATAAAAATACAAAGTACATACATATATATATGTACACCCATTATTTCAGTTCAAATTAAAACGCTGCAACCGTATTGCAAAATGGAAAGAGTGAGTTGGACTGGAACAGAAATATTGCAGGCAAAAACATTTTTAACAGGAGTTTGTAACAAAAAAATCCCTGGCCAAGTTCATGGCTCGCTCCTTCATTCTTCTTTCCATGATATCCTTCGCTCCAGCTGGCCAGGCAATTTCTCTCTCCACCTCGGTCCAAAATATTTCTTCGGACAGCAATCTCTATTGCGTCCGTTATTCCACCTCTTCTTCTAGCCCTGATACATGTTATTCTTTCTTGTGTGGAGAGAATGGCATGCCAAAAAGTCATGAATGACCCAGTCCAAAAATGTTGCCTTCCCTATTGGCGAACGTGCATGAATCTTAAACATCACTTAAGACCTTTAAGACCTTTAAATTTGGCATACAAATTCACAGAGGGTTTAAATTTAAATAAAATCTAAAGTAGCCTTGTGCTGAAACAATTACACAATGACAGCTTTCAAATTTTCAGATTTGAAGATGACAAATTGTGAGCTGCATCAACTTCAGTTCCAACAAGGTCTCTTCAAAGCCAAATTCAGTCCAAAAAATATCACCATCGTACCCTAGTTGTGAGACGTTGCACACTGCACAAGACCAGTCACATTCATCTGACAGCATCTTGCACAGAGCTGATTGGGAATGGCTTACATCGAGGCTGTTTTTCTGTCTAGACAATGTTCCTCTCAAGCATGGGCTCCTGGGCCATGATGCGTCTGAAGCCAAAGGCACTCAAGTCCAAGGTTTTGAAGTTTCCGTCCAGGATCAGCTCTGCTACAGCTCGGCCCACTGCTGGTGAATGCTGTAAGCCATGGCCGCTGAAGCCAGTGGCGAAGTACACGTTGTTGACCAAAGGATGCATACCTATGATGCCGTTCTGGTCAAAGGTGTTGTAGTCATAGAAGCCTGCCCAGGCACTGGTGACCTGACACAAGGAGTCAGAGAGAGAGAGAACTGAATTTCACTCAGGTTGAGGATAGACACAATAGTTTAAGACTCAGTAAAGATTAACTCCAAGTAATCGCCTTGAAGAAACAGTGACAGTCTAGTCAGTGTCGTCTACTTGATATAAAGGATATGATGCAGTTTGATTACCTGTTTATTGTAGAAATGATCAACACTACACTGTCGATGGTAGCTTTTAACTTAAATTGTTTCTGATAGGACATTTTGATCAGATTACACACAGGCATGCACAAATATTTTTTAATATTACTACTATACTACTGTGTTTCAGTGTAGAGTTCTATGGTGGGTATGAATCCTGTTTCAGAGTCTTTTTCATCCTGACAAGAATAAAATACACTGTACACTTTAAGTCTTCAAAAACCCATATTAGTCAAACCGTAGAGTTGGGAGTCAGTAAGTTAAGAGAAGTACCGTATCTCTAGAATGATTTACCAAAGACACACAGAGAACTCGATATCTTAAGCACCTACACCAGATAAAGGATCCCCACACTACCTTGAGTTTCTCAAAAGCAGGAACACGATGGGCCAAGTAGGGCCAAACCTTTTCCTCAAAAAACTGGTGGTCCACCTCCATATTAGTGGTATCTGGTTCTTCCTCCTGAGGGCAGGAAAAAAAACCACTTAAATTTCTATTATATTGTTCATGCCTAGTATAAAAAATAGACAGTGAAACCACAGTGCTACTGCAAACCTCCTCTGGTGATGTGCCAGCGATGTAGTTTCCTCCTAACCCTTCTCTTCTGACGTAAATTCCAGAGTAGTCGATCAGGAAGGGAGTGTCCAGACCTGGACCATCAGGACAGTGAACCACGTAGATATACCTGAAGATAGTTGAGGGAGAAGTCAGCTGTACAACAGGTGGCATGGGACTTAGGAACAGGTTTGTCTGTTATTCTTGAATCTCTTGTACACTGCACTTCCTTTTTATGAGCTGATTAGTGTTCAGTCGCAGTTCCCTGATAGCACATTCTCATTGGTTCAATATCAAACTGATGAATCGTTAGATCATATTGATGTCGCCTCTGTAATTTTCAAGTTCTCTGGTGCCTACTCTGGACCTTCATAGGCAAGTTACTTTTTCCGTTCTTCAACTGAATTACAATGTTGATCTACAATGTTAGATCTACAACCAAACTCAGGCCAACGTATGTGCGCCTTCTGGGTTGGAGGAAAATATAGGAGATACTGAGGTAAATATTGCACTTGGGCATTTGGGCCCAAACTGCAATGATTTACCTTCACAACACTTGGATTACGCTGTTTAGGATTATTTTATGGCTTTTTTTGTTTGTTTGTTTTTGTCCTTTTAAGAACTCAGTTCCCTTACGTTTAGGATTGAGTGTAATCCACAAGTAAATGTGCAGTGACAAAAATTTGAGTTTATGAATTATACTTTTGAAAAGGTCATGTCCTGACAAGAGAAAGTAAAGCAGATTATACAGGACTAAACAAGTCCAACACAAAACTGTGACCCATGACCACATGTAACATGTTGCACTACCAATGTTTCACATCTATCTCCAAATTTCTGCATGGCTGCAACTGGGAGAGTTGCAAAAAGCATCAAAAAGCACTTGAGGAAAACTTTCCAAAATTTTGTCATGGCATAGCAATATTCAACAGCCATCAGCCATCACTTGGTAATTTCTTTACTTCTGATTTGAAGGTATTTTAAGGATGCATAAGCTGTTCAGTTTCTCCCCCCCAGAAAACTGTAAGCAACAGTAAGATTCCTCCGGAGCTCATGAATGATGATTTGCCATGCTCTGTGAGAGGCATGCAACCACTGCCAGCCTTTTCAAAGGAACTGAACTCATCATTCCCACATTTGAAAGATGTGGGGGAAATATGCACCTTGGTTCAATCACCTACCTTTTCCGCGGCTCCACTGGTAAAGGGATTCCAGCTATGGTGTCTTTGGGACCAAAGCCAATACCCATCATCTCAGCCAGTTTTCCAGAGTGGGCTCCTGCTGCGTTCACCACGATGGCACACTCCACCGGCTGGTACTCCAGACTGTTGGGCATCTGAACCTGCTCAACACAAGGCAGAGACCCTCCTATAAACCACAATGCACATCCTTGAATTTTAAGTGTGTCAATATAAAAAATGGGTTCCCAATCTTTAATGGCATATAAACCAATTAATAAAACCTCATGTGATCCAAGCATTTACACAAAACATGAAAAATGTGTTGTTTACGTCATATAAATGGATACAATGTATCTCTACATAACACGTACACTGGTATTTACACAAGTTCAGAGAAGGTTCAGAATATCATATTTAGGACTTTTTAATGTCCACTGGGATTGAATTTAAGGTTAGTTTGAAAACCAAAAACATAGGAGAAAATAAATTAAAATGTGTGGATTGTGTTTAAGGGGATGGCATGTTTTGCATTCATACAAAGTAAATTCTGATATCTGCTGTAAGGATCCTGATGGGTTTGCCAACATTTCAACCAAACCTCTCCAAAACTGTTGTTAAATGAAACTGGACCAAACTGTTTGACAATATCGATGCATCACATTTATTGTGGGAATAAGGTGATGTTTCAAATGTCAGAAACATAAGCAATCCATCATAGTTACAGAACATGCAGTCACACTTACCCTGACTTGTTTTATTCTCTTGAAATCCACCTGCTCACCATCGACAGTTGTCATTATGTTTGTAGTATACTTAAAACCTGTGGAGGACAAATCGACAGCTGGCTGACACACAGTAAGCTCATTCTGCTCTCACACAGGCGTAATCGACACAAAAGGCAGCTTCACCACCAAAGTCATCCATTGCCCTCAGTGGTTTGTTGACACTTCAGCATACACTATGTTGAGTGACAGCAGGCCCTCTGGCATTATCCAAAAAACATATTTAAGTGTTTTAACATATGGCCCATATATTCATGAATTTGTAAAAAAAGAGGAAAAAATGTGTTAATCTCAATAATTAATGCAAAACAGTCTCCTTCTCACCTTCAACGTAATACTAGTGGCTTACTACAACTCATTATACTGTAAGCTTAACAGTTGTGCCAAGGACCCCTGGGTGGTACCGGTGTCTGCAGTATGTCCTAATCACTTAAAGCTGCTGCCAGCAGAACTTCACTGCAAAAACACAAAATCTTACCAAGATTATTTGTCTTATTTCAAGTCAAAAATGTCTTATCACTAGTCAAAATATCTCATTACACTTAAAATAAGACATGATGACCTCAGAAGTAAATTGTTTTTAGACAATTTTCACTTGTTTCAAATGAAAATTCACTTGAAACAAGTGAAAATTTGCTTGTTTCATTGGCAAAATTTGCCAGTGGAAAAAGTGAAAATTCACTTGAAATAAGTGAAAATTAGCTAGAAACAAGAAACAAATTTTGCCAATGAAACAAGCAAATTTTCACTTGTTTCAAGCAAATTTTCACTTGAAACAAGAGACAATTGTCTAAAAACAAGTTACTTCTGCGGTGATCATGTCTTATTTTAAGTATAATGAGATATTTTGACTAGTAATAAGACATTTTTGACTTGAAAAAAGACAAATAATCTTGGTAAGAGTTTGAGTTTTTGCAGTGTTGATAATTGTTGACTTTGTGGCCCCTTGAGTCCATTAGCGGTAGTGTATCACCTAAGTGCTCACAAAGAGAGTAAGACAAATATGTATATAGAAGCAGTGTCATGTAATGCAAATCTATCAAAGCCAGGGTCCTGGTGTTCTGCATGATGGCTCACTGGAAAGACTCTGCTGCACTTAAAAAGAAGTGATCCTTAATTAATGTCATTAGTTATACTTGTGTTTCCTCTGTTATTTTATGTCAAAATGGCTCCAAGACTGTACTAATTTCAACTACAACACCTGATGCAACACACCTGGCAAGGCACTGTGAGACGGCACAGTATCTGTACCTGTCGGTGCATTTACTGTATGTCTGCGCAAACAAACAGATCAATTCAAAGTGAGTGAGTGAGAATTAACCAATTCACATTGCTCAGTTTTCTACTACGCTGTTAATTTAAGAGTGATACACTGAGGTAAAGATTCCACATATTGGGTCTTTAACGGCAACGCTAACAAACTTCACAATCTACCAAAAACCTGCTGTGTTGCTCTCAATTGGGAAACCATTCTGGAACAGGAGAGATCCTCACTGCTGAGGTTCTGTATGTTTGAGGCCATAACGAACCTGTGACTTCTCCGATGCACTGAATGACTCCCATAGACATGGCTTTCCTTCTGAAGGCATTTAGCAGACTCCAGGGATCAAACCATCCCTCATTCTCCAACCCTAGGAGAGACAGGCAGAGGAAGTAAGAACATGGATGATAAAATAAGAAATATAGAACACTGAGGTAAATATTGGAGTTTTGGACCCCTCTGTTTGTCTGCAACCCCTGGGTTATGTTCTTTGGAATAATTTGATAACCATTTTCTTTTTTTTTTCTTTTTTTTTGTAATCTGTAAAAGGCTGGCTCCATTCAAGCGGTGCAGAAACCTGAAACTGAACCACGGGGGTTAACTTGGTGTGTGTTTCATGGTTCTACCAGCTTCAGTGGAGTTTCTGTTGGTGTGGTGGTGAGTAGTCAGCGCCTGATTTTGGCGTGAACTATTCCTTTAAAGGAAGGGTGAGGCCAGATTCCTTGCAGTTTTTACAGATTGAGTAAAATCCTCTGAAACCACAATGGAATGATTTCTCTGGCCAGACATGAAAATTTTTTTAAAAAAATTTATAAGCTGTGGTCATGGAGGAACATCCTTCACACACAAGGTTTGTACTTCACTAAGATTCTAATATCAGCCTGATACATCGGTCTAACTCTATTTGTGAGCGGTGTGATGCTAAAACAAGTACCAACGTTCACTGTTACAGCCACACAGGACTTCTCAGCAACATACACTCACCATAAGACGCGAGCGCCACACCGTCCGTGCTGATCCATGGAAACTTCTCCTTCAGTTGTGTGGGTGACAGTAGCGATACTTTGGCTCCAGCGTACCTAGACTCATCAAACAACAAGCATACCTGTAGCATGGCTCTCATACCTGTGTATTCCAGCACACATGCTGGCAGGTTGTAACTCCAAACTCCAGTAGCCCAGTTTGGAAAAACCCAGGGAGAAACATTGATTTGCATGAGATTTTAATTTGCCTAACATAATAATGTTCCCCATGCAACAGCTGATGTTATGGTAATGAGATTCAGCAACAATAGCGAGCTGGTTGGCATACAACATTAGAAACTAAGGGCAATTTTACATTTCCCACATGTTTAACCATTTACTACATAGGTGATCAATAGATTCCAGACCATACAATGCTGCAGATCAAACTAATACTTTGATACTGGTTTCCTACTGGGAATTCTAACATAAAGGGAAGTTTTCCTAACAGGAAATTGGAATTTCCCACATTCCCATGTTTCCTATGGGCCTGGGACACAGCTGCAGTTACATGCAAATCTACAAGAGCTAACACCTCTGGGTGCTGTAGTTCTCCTCCATGATATGGGCCACATTTTCACTAGCCAGGAAGAGATATCCCGAGTGGTTGAACTGCAGGTCCACTGGGTCTTCATTCAACACGCCGAGATGTTCCTGGGAAAACATAATAATGTCTTCATCACCTTTAACTCATAAACCTCCTCGGATAATCACTGTGTACCCGGTCTGGAAAATCTATAAAACATCTACCAGAGCGGTTTGCACCTTTTGACGCTGCACAGTGATTAATTTTCTCTGTTAATATATAATAAACCCTGAACAGGACAAACAAGCCTCTTATCTTGTGGACAAGCCAGGGTTAGGCCATTATATGGGCCTGCTGTTGAACTTCAATTAAAAAGTGTCATCCATTTCTGATACACAACTCATATCTGATATGGTGCATGGATTACATCACTGTTTGCATTATTACTATCCTGTGTTTTCATGAGCTTTCATGTCCCACAATAGTGCAAAAGCTGTGTCAGACACTTCAACCCCGACCAGAATGGCATTCTAGGAGGAACGCTAAACACTCGGTTGGAATTACTCATCTATATTCAACATGAAAACAGTGAAATGTGAGGATATTCAGTCTCAACTATTAGCAGCTTTGCAAAACCATTTGTATCCCCCCTCTGGCTTTCCTATTGGTTAATAACCAGCTAGCATGTACACGCTTTTCTTCCTCTTCACACGTAAAGATGACATAAGCTGTTTGGCCCAAGCAGAATACTGTGGCATTTACTTGGTTTACAGGTCTGTTCACTCAATGACAGTGTTAGCACATGATGCAAAAGCAGTACAGTTGCGGCTCCGAGTGACCTACATTTATGTTCCTCATGAAGTCCGCAGAGGCCAGGGAGAGGTGGATGTTCTCAGGCAGGGAAAACTGCTGCCGGATCCCCCCTGCAGACAGCACTGTGGAGGCCCGGGAGTACTGCGGAGAATTACACACCAATTACATGCAGGAGGAGGCACTTATATGCCACTTATGTAAGGGATAATGTACAGGGAGAAGCTCATTACTGCAAAATAAGACCTAAAAAGGTTGGATGACAAGCTTCCATCAAATATGAGGCTGCCTACAAAGACCAAGGAAGTCTTTCTGGCACAAGGTTTCGCCATTTAAATTAATCAGAGAGACTGAGTAGTCAACAAACCCATGTAATAAACACGGTTATATTCCAAGGTGATCAAATGTGCGAATTTATGACCAGTCTGAGGTTTAGCATTAGGTTTACACCACTATAAATAAGTAAGTATTATTCATTAGGGCTTCTTTATTACTGACTTGTGTGATATATCACACTAAGGCATGGCCATGCAACTAGACACTCCCTTTGGCGTTTAATAACCTGTTAATACATGTTTTTCCTTATATACTCACATTCTTCTAACTGGTTCTATATGTCATACAGTGCATCTTGGTATATCATCATTCACACTTATTTTACTCTGCAAACATTTCATGCTTTTAGTATACTCTCATATTCCTTCCTTTTTTTGTTTCAGTACACTCTTTGGTAATTTTGCAAACTCTCATAAGAACATAGAATATTTTAATATATTTAATATTAAGTCCTACTGTATATTACTGTTTCAAAGCTTATGGTGCTGCAATTGTAAGCTGAACTGTAATCAAATGCCTCATTTTGTTTGTTTGTTGTTTTACTGTTAACATAGACCTTTTTTGACATGAAGAGCGGGTAAACACAGGTGTTACTGATTAATAATTAAGGTTGTGTTTCATTTGGGTCAAACAGAGCCAGGGTCCTGCTGTTGTTCATGCTGGCTCACTGGAAAGGCTGAGGTTCAATTAAATGAAACACAACTTTAAATAACGTCATTAGTAACACCTGTGTTTCCCTGCTAATTGATGTCAAAATGACTGCTGTGAAAAAAAAAAAAAAAGTCTATTTACTCATGCAACAACCCCATTTCACAATTCCATGCAGATCATTAAAGGCTTTTCCTCTGGGAATCTGTAATGAATTTCAACAGGGGCCACACAGGACACAAGTCCATTCTGCCAGTTTGGAATAAGTGAAATATAAAACTACAGCATTAAATGAAACTCACTGAACTGGAGATGAAGTTATTCATGGAGAGGGGTATGTATGGTACGGAAAAAAATAAAAAATAAAAAATACACATGTCAATGCACCAAGAGGCTCTAGAAGTGTGGGGATATTTGTCGATTCACACATGTTTAATGAATATATTGTCCGTATTTGAAGCTTCGAGGGAACAAGACCGAGAGGGAATTTGAGTAGAGTTAGATTTAAGCAGGAGCAAAACCAGGCTGATAAAAGGTTAAGATTCTTTAAACAACAGTATAATAAAAGGGCAAATTCTAAGCTTGGAAGACACACAAGTTGCCAAACAAACAACGGTTTTGGGATCAGATTAATGAACCTGAGCCAGAAAGACAGCAAAATATCAACAGAGATTTATGATAATCAAGGTCGATTAAATTCTAAAATTTCACAGGTATTATATGTTTGGGAAAGGACCTTTACATATTTGTTTCCAAGGAATGAAAAGGAAGATTATTTTTTGAATTAAGCCTTTTTTTGATTAAATTTGTTTGCTTAAGACACAGTTAGACAATCAATCACCTCATCAAAACCTTAACGGTGGAATGGTTTTTAAACAAGGGCATTAATAAAGTTGGGGTGAAAGAAGCTATCGCAGCTTTGAAAGGACGGAAAGCCTCTGGTTATAACAAACTGACAAATGAAATGACACATTTTTGGCTCTCTCACCGTTGGGTCCCGCTCCACCACGACCACTCGCACCCCCCCTCGCACCATCTCCTTCTTCTTCAGCCAGTAGGCGATGGACCAGCCCACCACACCCCCTCCTACGATCACGATGTCCGCCCTCTCTGGAGGAAGGTTGGGGTTCTGCTCCAGGGGGCTCCAGCTGCTCCCTGGCAGGGCATCCGTTGCCTTTTTCCTCATGGCCTCCAGCTGGGACTCCAGGTCTAAAAGCACCAAGCACAGAGTTCACTTATTCATTGCATTATGCTATGGGAATTTCAATAGGTCTTTCTATTAGACTGTTGCTCCCTCACTGGGGCCCAGGTACCCCAAAGGATCCTTCAGAGGGCCTCTCAGGGGTGCTAGTCACATGCTTAATAGTTAAAAAGCAATGTTACTTCACTGACCTGGTTTTAGGACACTGATAAAGCATAAAGTATCCTGGCAAGAGGCTTCACACTCTCCATATATATTTCAAGATAACTTCAAACAGATGGCAAAAGCTTTACCAGTTGTATTTGTATTGAGGGCCCTTAACCTTCACATAAAAACATATGAAACCCCTTACAGCCACTGTAATAAACAAATGACACTAGTCACTTACAGCCACTGTAATAAACAAATGACGCTGCTCACTAGACTAGTATATAGCAGAAATCTCATATGATTTATGTCGCTCCTGGCAAACATCAACCAGACTTCATACGAAATTCTGGTAATTTAGTGTGATCTTGCTGCTAGCAGGAAAAAAACATACTTCTTGAAATAAACTCAACATTTGTTCTATATTTTAGCAACCCCTATTCAATTCGGCATACATGGTAATCCATTTGGCGGTAGCTATTTTGACCAAAAGACAGATTTTATAACTGTCCCTCGTCTTATTCCAGCAATCTTCTGCAACCAAAACACAGTGGTATGCGGAAGCGACCAGTGGAATCAAACCTGTAAACTATATGTAAATACTCCTGCTAAGATTAGGTTTTTCACGCCGAAATGAACAGTGGCTCTGATGATTTCAAAATAACTCTCAAGATATCTTCCACTATGTATGTGCTTTTGACGAGAAGCAAGACAAAAGTACATTTCCATGTTTCTGAATGGAACTTTTCGCTCTCTACGTTGAACGGCTCGTGGAGTTTCAGCTGTTTTCCACCACCGGTGCCCACCTTTGAAGAAGTCGCTTTGGAGAGGTCTGCCGGTGCTCAGGCTTCGCCATCCGTGCCTGCAAAGCCACTGGTGTTGTGGTGTCATTCGTCTGGAGGGGAGTAATCCACAAGCCGCCCTCACCCCCACATGCAGCCTGCGCCACGCTGTCATGGCTGGGAGCTTCTCACTGGGTCAGCACAGAGGGAGCACCGTGAACACAGAATAATCGCTCTGTGACCCAACACGCATGTCGCCACCTGAAGTGTGCACAGTAAAATCAGTAATGTCAGTGCATAAGTGATGTCTTGTTGATACAGAGCCAGAATAGTCCTGGAGGTCAACTATGAGCAAGTCAAGTTGGGTGCATTCAGATAGAGCAAGACCGGAAGTAAGGCGATGCAGCCTTCAAACTATATGTCTATATATCTATCCACTCGGTGGCCACTTCATTCATTTTTTGTCCTCCCTATTTAACTACATGAGGGGGGACAGAATAGTGGAAATAGCTGTCAGTAAAATGCAGTCCAGTCCAACAGCAGCACTAACTATGAGCTCAGTGCCAAACACAGAAGTGAATGAACACCTCTATTACTGTGACAAAAAGAAAAGCTGAGCATTGTAGGCAGCAGAAAAGTAAATTTTATCGCAGAACATTTGTATTTGTATGGTATTGTGTTAGAGTGTGCAGGTGGACCTTATAAAATGGACCTTGGGTCTATATATATATAAGTGGTGTAATGGTTTAATAAATAATCCCACAGTTTGGTTTCTATTGTAGGTTTTGGACCACAATTTCGATTCAATTTGTTTTCTACATCAGGGAGGAAAAAAATACTATTTCCGATGTTCTCTGTATTTTGTCTTTTTTTCATTCAGAGATTTGGGATAACAACAGGAAATCAACAAACATTCTTTCAAATGCAAAAGTCTACTGAGACTATTTAAAACAAACACTTGCTTTTTCCCCACCCCTATTATATCACTTTCAGCATATTCACTAATTCATGAGCTCAGTGTGTTGTCAGATGGCTCTCATACAGTAGAGGAGTTAGTGACACTGCATTTTGTACGGTGGGCTATGTATTGAATGGCTATTTTATAATACTCATATTACATATTACCCCTGTGTTGTGAAAGATGCATTTAAGGAAAAATTAAGTTATTTTTTTCCATTTACTTAAGATTCCTCAGTGCAAAGATGTTTTATTTTATTCTCATGATGAAACCGTATCATGTTGTCACACTCTTTTTTTTTTTTTTTTTTTTCTTTTAAACAGATTTTACTTTACTTTGAAAGTTGAAACCAGAAACAGTCCTAGTTTTACCTGCGGCTGACTTGACGCTGGTTTCCTCTCGATTGGAGGCGATGGCCTGTCATGTGACCGGGAAGGGCCAATAAGGATCGAGCAGGGCGGAGCGCTAACCCAGCAGCCAGTGAGGATGATGATGGTATAGTATTGCATTTCCACGGAGGAACCCAGAGGGGCAGTCATTACATAACATTTCCATTTTCTCCTAATCAAATGCCTTTATGTAAAGCGCTTTGCATTCGCTTTCTGTTTGAAACGTGCATGGAAACCGCCTCGCCTCGCCTTAACGCTACATTATAATAATAGTAGAGACTATAATAATACGACAATAACAATAGATTCCAGGCAAAAACATATTCTGACAGAATCAAATAAAAAATCAAATTGCAATAATTATCAAGTTATTATGTATTATGTCAGCAAATCAATTCTTATTTTAATTAATTGTCATTAAAATAGTGCAAGTTCCATAACCAAATATATCAAATTAAATTACTACACTATAATGTATAGTTACAGTGTGTTACATAATGTATATGTACAGCATCATGTAATTCCTGTTTTGAGTGGCACCCCTCATGTTTTTTTCAGCAGTGAGAATGTATGTGACATGGCTCCGTATGCTGCCACTTATCTAAAATAATATTTAACCCTATAAAGCCATTTGTATCATATATGATACACGTTATCAATTACGTTTTCCGTTTTCAGTTTAATCAATACTTGACCAAAATAGTGTTGTATACCTTTGGACACTTCCCCTGTTCACTCTGGACCATACCATTGGCACTTCAAGTACTGTCATATATGATACAACAGAAAGATTGGGTAATAACTTTTTTTTTTTTTTTTTTTTTTAACATTTTGTTATAGGACTAAATAAAGGGTTCAGTTTAAAAAAAAATGGAATTTTCTGCTAATTCTTTCATAGTTCAGGCTTTATAGGGTTAAGGCTTTGGGCTGTAGGCTATGTTATTTCATTTTTGGTATTTTGTTACTTTCCAGTCATGAATACACCACAAGTGCAAGTGTTAAGCATTATGATGGCTCCCACTGCTTTTCCTAATGTATCACACTGTAAATTCAGCTTGGCAGGCACTGAAATGCATTTTGGTTGGTAATTATAATAATAAAATGGACCGAGATGTTTACCACTTGTTGTGTTGCTCATGTGTCCACAACCTGTGTTTCTGATGTTTCCTGCAGCACTTGACGTCAGCATTGCTTTTCCCCGCCTGTCTTGATTTGCCTTTCTGATTTCTGCGTTTGCATCAAGTGCGTCATCTCCCAGCGCAGCTCGCAGCACGGCCTGTCCTCGTCAACACACCACCACCGAGCTCCAGTGCTGAGATGGTGAAGCTCCACAAGCAGAGCACCAGAAACAAGCTGCAGAAACAAGAGGAGGACACTTCCACAGCTGAAGTGAAGGCCTCACATTGCACATAGGCATCTTGGTAGACGAATGAAGGTGAAAGAGGGTCCATTCAGTCCAGTGCTCTGCAGCATTTAGAGATTCAGTGGGAGAAGCAGCTGCCTCCAATGTGAATGCACATACAGCCTATATGAGAAAACACATCTACAAAGTCAACACAATCAACAATTAGACTACTTATGAATGGCTTAAAGCGGATCCAATGTGTTTGTGCCATGCTTCCAATCCATACCTGAGAGTACACCACTGCCTAATAATGATTGATAATGAGAAATAAATGAATAATAAACATATGGTAAAAATAAATAAATAAATGAAACAGACGTAATAAGTGAAAAAGGGAAGAAAGAAAGAAAGAAAGAAAGAAAGAAGAAGAAATAAAGCCATAAAATCAAGTATGTCAGGTGTTTTTACACTTTTTGACTCACAAAATGAAACACGTTTGCCTATTTGGACAGTCAGGAAATCTGTTCCAAAACTGAAGAACCCTAACAGCAAACGCTCCGTCTCCTTTAGTTTGTAGCTTCAATAAATGATTCTGCCTAAATTCAAAATGTCAACAAACTTGCCAAATTCTGGGGTTTGCATTATTCAATACGAATCACCAGAGGGCCCATGATACCGTAGCATCACTACACTGAAGTCATGATAGGACAGTAATGTGATTTTAAACATTTTGCAGTGTGTGATATATTAGTATTGTGATATATTACAATTCATTACCTTTTTTTTCCAAGTACAATTTATGTTCCCGAGGGAAAACTTTGTCAACATCTTTTTTATCTAGTAAGATCAGGTTTTCTCTCTTATGGTGGCTGCACTTCAAGACCCACAATAACTTATTGTGTTATTTCAGCTTTTTCCTATCATTTAGTATATTCACATCAATTTTAAATAACAACACAAAGGTTTGGTTGGAATGATTCAGTGTCATCTAAAGGTGGAGTGCACACATTTTAGGTAACACTGCATGGTAAATTCTCTTTGGTTGTGCTATGTGCCTGTTAGTTGTGTATTTAAATTACTGTCTAACTGGATAAAAAAAGGTTTCTTGGAGTGGAGTGGTGGTTTAGATCAACTCTATTGTCAGATGTGGCAGTAAGGGTAGTTTTCAGCAGCTTTAAAGTTCATTTGTTTGGTTTGTTGTATTGTCTACCTCCCCTCATGTATCTTTTTGTTCGCCGGGCCTCTGTAAGTCGCCACGGTCTTTATTTGAGAAGTCTGTTTTTGTTCGGTTCAGACTTGCATTAAGTTGTCTGTTTCATTGGCCTAATTTATTTTTCGGGCCCATAGTTTGTTTCTTGTAAACATGTTCATGCAATTCTTGTTGTGTTACCCTGCTTTTAACCTTTTTTGGGGTTAATAAAACCCTTTAATTTCCCACTCAACCTGTGACTTCCTGTGTTGTTGGCCCAGTCCCTAACAGGTCTGTTCATCTCTCTTCAGTCATGGATTGGGATTGTCAAGCAAACAGACTGAACAAATCTGGCATAAAAACCTGTCTTAAACATTGCATTCTCGACGATACAATATTGATGCGTCGTGTCCATGTATCTATATCATATTGCCATGCAAAATATTGCAATACTATGCTGTATCGTTTTTTTTCTCGACCACCCCTATTATATTAGGTAGGTGCTGGCATATGATTTTAAAGGAAAAAGTTTAAAGGAAAAAATGTGAAGGCATGTGCTCAGGCCCACACTTTGTATTTATCTAAGTGTTAACTCTCATAAGCTGGAAGTGAACATCACAGGCAGTGTCTGGGTAGATCTGATGTTTACATAGAAATCCCGCCAGGCTTGGCAAAGGTCTTTAAACAGCAGAGAATATGATTCAGTCAGACCGACTTGCTTGTTGATGTCGTTCACTCAGTGCTCCAGATTATTGCAAGCAGCACCTTGTGCCATAGTTTGTTCCCCATGGGGGTTTACATCATTGCTTTAATCGCTAGCTGCCTGTACTTGACCCTTGTTGATGTCTGACCCGTCTTTCAAAGCGAAGCGGTCCAGGATGCCAACACAATGCCGGGCAGGGTGGGAGGAAGCTGGAAATGGGCATAGTGAGAGGAACATGGACAATGAAATGTGGGTGGACTTGCAATGCCACTGCTGCTTGAAGCTGGAAAGCGTCGTGCAGGGTTTACAGACTGTCTAAAGGGCATGAAGAGGAAACGCGCTCCTTTGTGATTTGGGCTCGAGCAGATGAAGTCTAGGGCATAGCTCCTGTGACTGCATGAGTGTCAGACGAGAGGCATTTGGGCAAACATCTAAAAGCCATAATCTGTGCTATAAAACACTAACTAGCTCTTCAAAGAGACTTGGTACTTGTGTTAACTGGTTTATTTTTGGGTCTCATGAAAGAGACTGTCAGCATTAAATTGCTCCAGTTTAGTCATAAACCACCACTACACTCATGATGTGGTTCCTCAGCATCCTCCTTGTTGGCCGAGGCATAAAGCTGTCTGCTGTGCAGGCTGACGGTCTTGGAGACAGATAAACGCCTCAAACGCTCCATGTGAGGTGGTCGGTGAGGGTGCGCCTCATTGTAGGTACTTCCAGCGTTCAGCTCAGAGTTGGAAAAAAAACCCAAAACAAAACACAAGAACCCAGAGCTGACCTTTAAGAATAAAGCTTGTTTTGTTTTAAAGCCCTGGGAAACTGGACTTGAATAACCTTTTTCCTCCAGATGTCACAGTAGAGGGTTTTTTTTTTTTTTTTTCACCAAGGTTTGAGGGAGTGGAGGGTAGGTCCATGCTGGAGAGGGCATGGATGTGCAGTTTTATCTGAATGCCTTATTTGGGCATAATGACATCAGGATCCATCACATGTAAACAAGTCACAGAGGAGGGAAAATTATTTACTGGGGGTTTTCCAGCGTCATGCTGCATTGTTAATCAGTGTCCATTGGGCCCTGGAAGTGTTTCAAATACCAGCAGAAACATCCAGAATATAATTCCCGGAACAAAATTTTGGTCCCACCACAGGAACCGGGACGTTTGCAAGTACCATGAACTTAAAAGAGGAGCTAGCAGGGTTTTACTAGCCTGGTTTCCAGACCCCACTGATTAACGCTGTAATTAACGCTGTGGGGTCTGGTCATGTCTCTATCAGAGATGATTTCCCGTAGTCAGTGCTTGTCCCACCTAAGGGCCAACCATCAGCCAGTTATAATGGGCTGACTGATCATCAGGCATTACTTCAACAACAGAAACTTTTAGTCCGGCTGATTTGTCATCTTATAAGTTATCGATGCCATGACATTTCTGGAGAACAGAAGAAATCGCCAAAGTTGTCTAGCTGTCGGTAATTGCTGAATAATTATAAATAAAATAAATATTACTTATAAATAATGGCTTGTGGATGAGCAGGTACTACCGTATAACAACATTGTAGCTGGTGGTAAGTGTACCTTTAACAGTTCATATTTTATGGCCAATTATCACATTCGCTCTATGAATGGAAATTTTACTTCCAGAACCCTTCATGCCTTCATGCCTGTTTGTGTTACACGGCCCAGTGAAGACGTCATTATAAGCTGATGTGAAATTAATGGTTGCAAAATTATGGCAATGTACTGTTGACAGAAGAAAAAAGTTTTTCTCCCCCTAAATGGTTCCAGATATTATTCATCTAAGCTTTTAGGTATCCCCTTAACTTGTGTCCAGGCCAATTTTAGGTTTCTACGTCACCAAGAAGAGGTAATTATTATTTTTGCATCTAATCCACCCTGCTAAAACTCCATGCCACCCCATGTACACATGTCTAGATCCATCATTGTTTATAAAATAGTGCACACCATTCAAAGGTATATATTTTGGTTGTGAGAATTTCTTTGTGTATGATTCACATCTTGTCGAAACCTTTATGTCTATTAATATATCCTGTAACAGTGATATTTTGCTAAAATTCTCCATTTTGTTTTCATTGATAACAAATTCCCCTTTAAGTACATTTCTTTGAAACGTCATGTTTGGTTGGGAGGTTTATTTGGTGGTTTTATTTCGAAAATCACAAAAAAACGGAAGTCCTGTTTTATGCAGACTGCATCGGGGTTTATTTTGAAAATAAAACCGGACGTCTTTGGTTTGATGATGGCTAGCCTGACCGTGGTATTTTCTGTACCCTGGGGCCATAGTGTTTTCAACGGGACTCTTAACTTAGTACCCACTAGACTCGTCATGGCCGCTTGACCCAGGCTCACATTTCCTTCTGTCGTTATTATTTGTTCGAATGGTTTGCACAAAGTTTTCCGGATAAACTTCCGTCTTTCGCATAGTTTTTATGTCAAGAAATAAGAATGCAACCCCCACCGAGAAAGGTGAGTTGTCCCGTTGTAGCCTCACCAGGCTACTTGTCTGCAAACGGTCTCGACGAAATGGTGCATATTTAATGGTTGAAAATGTACGCTTTGTTGCTGAGCGCTTCCTCTAAACTTTGGGTTTCTCCCCTTCGCTCGGTGAATGTGTGGATTCCTCAAGTTTAAATACTTTAAAGTTTACTGTGTTATGTTTAATGGAAGCGCTGGGGGGGAAGAAACATTAGTAAGAAGTCCCGTGTGACAATTTTGGGGGAGAATAGCCCCGATACGCACCGTTCCCTCTCGAATGGAAAGCGCTGCCTCCAAACTCAATTGAGAAAAACGCCAGTTTTGTTTTTTCTTGCTTATTTACAAGGACAAATGCTTGCTATAACACGACTCAACTCTCTGTAAGAATGAATTGGGGCTTCTGTTACTGTCGGCATACAAATGATCCACTAATAACGTTTTTTCTTTAATAAAATTTCAACTTCTAGAACTGGAGCACACTGCTCGCCACTGCCGTCCGCGGTGTAACGTTGTCTTGGCGGAGAGGGGAAATTACAGGCGCACTGCGCGTAAAAGCTGGAATTGCGTTGAATTTAATGCATGATGGTGTTTTAGATCCATGCCGAATTCAAGGCTGGGTTTCTAGGATTAGTAAAATGTCAAAACTCATTAAGTCTGGGAAGATTTTTTGTCGATAAGGAAGACAGTATCACATCGCCAGGTTTTTTAAAGGGAGACAGCGTTTTCGCCTTACGAGTAAACGGAACATTATCGAGCCGGAGGAAAACACAAACTCGCAAACTTCACTAAAAGTTATTCGTGTTGTGATTTTCCTAGCTAACGTGTCTAGCTATAGTTTAAGTTTTTTTTTTTTGTTTTTTTTTTTTTTTTTATTTCAAGACAGAAAGTCTCAGCAAGAACTGGTACTGTGCGAAAAAATGTTTACGTGGGATCATATTTCAAAAACATGGCTCGACTCCATAGGAAATTGACCATTTCTACCCCAGTAAGATTTGTAGCCACAGTCAAGACTAAATTTAAGTCAAGTGTTATTTTTGTCAAATGGCAAAACCTATATAGACTGTTAAACGTGTTGACATTGCTATCGATCATATTTTCATATCAATGTAACAGCTTATCCGAGTGGAAATTTGAATGCACAGGGCAGAGAAGTACTTCAAATGTGGACTTCTTCTTGTAGCCGTGAAGGAGAAGGCATTATTTATTAAAATGTACTTTATACTTTATTTTGTCTTGACTCTAGAATTCTCTTTTATTATTAATAATTATTATGTTTCATCTTTGAGCTACGAGCTAATCGACTCACCCGAAGTTTTAGAAAACAGAAAGGTGTTTATTGCAATCTGCAGCTGTTGACCTGAGGTGTAAATAACCAAAACAGGCCAAAACCTAAGCAAAATGGTGAATTATTGCAAACACAGTCACTTAAGCAGAGTATTGACTTTCCCTTGACTTACACACTTGTGCTACAAATCATTCTCAAAGTGCAGTTTTCAGTTAGATTTGCACAAGAACTCCAACCCGAGAGAATAATTTCGAAATAAATGAAGGTGAAAGTTTCCAATATCTGTAAATATGTCATTTGGGTAAGTAATCAACTGGCTTATTTGACTTGGTGTCAGGAAAAAAGCTGTATTGGCTGGCAGTGCATCATATTAGCTTACTGGAATCTGGAATCTGAAGTTGGAATAATTTTTTTTTTTTTTTTTTAGTACAGTATTCTGGGAATAGTTAAATTTCACATTTCTTCAATATATATCAGTGGAATTTTTTGCATGTAGAATGGTCTTTGTTTGCAAAAATCTGCCAAGGCCTGGGCAAAATATTAATATTATGTCAGTCATATTAGTCTATGTATTGTCTGGGATTTTAGATATCATTATGGCATAAGTAACGTCTTTTGCTGGTTTTAAAGGCTGCATTACAGTAAAGGGATCCGGTTTTCTGAGCTTATCACTCTTGTAGCTGTTCTTTTTGCCTTCGCCTGGTCGGTCGTCAGGTCCAAATTGTGATCATCATGATCATTTTTCAGAAATGTCACTGTCTCAGTATTTTGTGAATGCACCAATGGTCATCCCTCAAGTATCGTCACACAACAACGGTGTCAAGGTATTCAGTCAAAAATATCGTGATATCTGATTGTGTCCATATCACCCAGGCCTAATTCTTGCACATGGGGATTTTTCTTTCAATGGCCTCATGGTAGCTTATAGAGAAAATAATAACTCACTGTATCACCTTTGTGTATTTATTCAAAAAGTGCCTTCACTCACAATCACAGTTGGGATGTAATAGAGACAGAAATTATGCCAAAAATGGGAATTCTGACACGGTGTATAATCCGAACTTCCATAATAAATATTATATTATTGCGAGCAGCTTGGTAGATGAGTCGTTACATGTTAGAGATGAAGTCACATGATCAAATTTTGCATCTGTGTTGTGTTCTGCAGCTAGCTATGAATAGTGCCGTTGGCTGTTTTATTTTATTTTCCTGGCATTGTTTTAGATAACTATCATTAACATAGCTAGCTAGTGAGGTAGCAGTAATTGAAGATAAGCCACAAAAAAAAAGAATAAAATGAGTTTAGAACTTAATGCCAACTTAAATGCATGCAGCCGATCTCAAAGCGTTGTTCCCGATTTATTTTTGTAGTCTTTCGGATAAACTTTGAATGACTGTTTTCCATTTCTTGTCTATTTTTGACCGTGAAACAAAACCACATCAGTAAGGAAACCAAGAAATGGCCCGTACCTGCGGAAGTTCTGCCGCCGTTTCTCGGCCGATAAGCTTATTGATCGTCCATACACGTGCCGTATTATGAGAGCATTTCTAAAGATGGTGATGGTGTTGATGGAAGAAATACACAGTGAATCAGAATCAGAAATACTTTATTGAACCCTAAGGGGAGTTAGGTCAAGTGTAAATCTTTAATTTTAGTTTATTTCACTTGTCACATTAAGCTTATGACGTGGCACTCATGGCACTCCAAAACGTCTGTTCAGGTAGCACTTTCTGACTTTTTTCTTATAATAACGCTCATAGCTCAACATCTCCATCATCTCAATATGGTTTCCATGGACAAAATTAAAATCACTGTTTCTCTGCCATAGTGAAGTTTTACTCTAGCTGACATATTGATAGTTGTATTGGAGTAATCTCGGCGTCAGAACAGAGCGAGATGTTATTACACCAAGCTCAAAAGTACCACATGAATGTGCAAAGCGTGTTTTTAGGTCACCAAAATACAAAATTTGTTGTAGCACTGCATGGGACGGTCACAAAATTTGGGCCATTAATGTACTGTACGTGTCTCTGATATTGACAAGTTCAGATCTTCTTTCAAAGTATAGTTTATTCTGTATCCCAGGCTAGTACTTCCTTTCCCCAGACAGGTGATATATAAAATGTGCCATATTAAGTGTAACAGCTCACCAGTTTTCTGTATTATTTTTAACTTTGCGTCTTAATCATAGTTGAAATCGAGAAAAAAGAGATTTCACCGCTGACAGCGCTCTAGTTATCCACTACAAGTTATGAGTGCCGAGTCCAGACAGGCTGACTTTTACCCGGCGAGAACTACTGGCTTGATAATGAGTTGATCTGATTAGCTGTTGTCATAAATACCAACAGTGACCAGAAGCAACACTGGCCAATAGAGCCATGATTTACCTGCCTGTCAAACTATCTGTTCCCTTCATGTCTTTCCCCAGCAACCCTTTCAGTCTCTGGATAACAAAAAAAAAAAAAAAAAAAAGTCTGACTCCAATTTTTTCTGTACAGTAAACTTGTCAAAACATTTCTGTCTTGGTTGCTCATTCTATGACGATTCAGAAATCTGACTGGATGCTTTTTTTTTTCTTCTTCTTTAAAATCAGGTCCGGGTCACCCAGGAGTTGAAACATACTCATGCAGAGCAGCTGAGCAGATTACACATGAAACACCAGACAGAGTGTGACCTCCTGGAGGACCTGAGGTGAGACGCCAGAGGTCAAGTTGTAGAGGAAGATGGTTCTTGATCTTTCAGAAATGTTGCCCTGTAACTACCTGTAACCCTCTTTGGCTTATTGTCGCATTGATCCGTGCGGCACTGGTTGCCTTTGTGCCTTTAGCCTGCATTGATTCAAATGAGAAATTTAAATTAGGTCCCACTTCTTGTCCTCATTCTGGGTTTTAATGGAGAAGTGTTGGTGTCTCTTGGTCTGAATGCCAAAGGCTTTTCCACGAATAAAAACAAACAGTGAATGGGTTTTTAAACTGTTGACCTTAAAAAAGCTATATTGAGTGAACCTAACTATAAAGACAGAGCAAAACACACACAGCCCAGACACATTCAAAATGTGTAGGCACCTAATGGTAGAAAAGCCAGAGGTTGTGGTTGTGTTTTCAGCCTTCGTGTCGGCTTGAGTTGACAGCCCATTGGCTCCCCACTTCCTGTCTGTGGCTGGTGGCAGAGCTCTGAACCTTCAAACAGCTGGAAGTAAAGGTCACGGAGAGCCTCCAGATGTTCTGGCTGCCCCGAATCGTTGGCCGCGAGAGGCTCAGTGTCATCGCTGAAAGACAGAAACAAAGTGAAACCTAACTCGCCGAAAATTTGCGAGGGCTGCCCCTCTCCTGATGTTTCAGGAGAAATTATTCAGCAAAACGAAAACAGCATCTGGTTGTTTGTTAAAGCTCTGGGACAGTGTGGGAAAAGGACAGGAAGTGAAGAGCGGGGGGAATGGAAGAGGAGAAGCCTTGGAAATGCAGAGTGAATAGGACGGGAGCAGGCTAATGGAGGAGAGGGAAGCTCCCAGGAAATAAGGCAGAGCTTTTTTAGATTTGGGTGGAGAGAATGCTGGAGCATGGCAGACTAGTCTCGACATGTTTTAAAGACTTAATGCTGCATTGAGGTTTGTCTCAAGGCACTGACCTGGCTTTTCTTAGATTTCTGTATCAGTAAATGGATGAAACTTGTAATATCATTACTTGGGAAATCCCTGCAGAGGTTGACCAGTCATATCAGTTCTTTTGAGTTCCTAAACCAGCGGAAAGAGAATGAACAGTAGTCAGTATGTTCAATGGTGAACTACAGTCCATTGTAGAAGAGGCAGAGGCACAAATTTCTTCATGGACAATCGCCTCAATAGACGAGAACGCAAAGCCACAAGGCATTGCATGGCATCACATTCACAGCATGCCATTCTGGGAAATATAGGAAACCACTAAGAGAGCGAGACGTAGACGAGGCAGGGTGATGGAAGGCGGCTACACCAAAAACAAAATTACAAGTCATCCTCACAAGATAACTCCTGGAATGCACTGACCGTCAGATTGATGGGAATCTAACAGTGTATTTTTCCAGGGTGGATGTTTCCCTTTTAACACTGCATGACTCGATACTTTTATTTCAGTGAGGACTTTCTGCCAGAGCTTATCATGAGAAATATCCATCACATAGCAGAGCAGCACAGGAAGAGTTAGGCTGCCTTGGGGTGAGGGAGGGAAAAATAAAAACAGCAAGATTTCTGGATATTTCTTGATGGCAGGAAAAAAAAAAAAAAAGATCGGTCACAGGACACTGGGCCCGTTGATAGTTTGGTTTTAGGACTGGCCACATGTGAAAGAGAATATGCTGTGTGCTGTGAAGCTCCCCCTCTACAGCTGTAAACGGACACAGGTAAACAAGACAGTGATCAAATGAGAAGAATGCGGCTCCAGATAAACCCGAGTGAAAGAACAGTTGGAAACGCGGTACCTCAACACAGCTGCGTGTTTCACTTGGACCGAGTCCGCCTGTCACAAGCATTAATACATTTTTATCAACCAGTATGGCTGGAAAACAACTTCTGGGATCTTGTCTTTAAAGGGATAGTTCACCCGTTTTGAACACTGTGGCATTATGTCACTTTCCCCCCTCTGGCTGTTATGTGGGACAGTCGTGGTGTTGTCTTCCTCTCATTGTTACTGAGTGCTGGATGCTCCAAATGCTAACTGTTAGCCTCCTGCCATTAAAGTGGACTTCCCCCCGGCTAACAGTCACCTCCTTAATCCACCTAAAGAAGGTTTAACACCACCTTACAAGTGTAGCTTTCTGAAATACAACTACTGAGTGCACATGAACAGTGGTGTTGCTCAAATTAAAGCTTCATGAATATAACACCACCTCTATGTTAGCTAACAGCTAGTAAGTAAGTAAAATATTATGATTTTTTTTTTTTTTTTCAAAATGACCGCACAATGAACTGTCCCTGTTAAGCCATAAGGAAGAGGTGTTTCAGTGGTGCCTTGATTGTGTAATTTGACTTATTTCCGGTTGAAGCAAGATGTTTTGCGAGACCTGTTGCAGGTTGGACTTTAAAAAGATTCAGAACTGCAACCGTGGGGTTTTTTAGGAGAAGGAAACAGGGTTTTCTTCACCGTACTGTGTTGCCTTTGTGTCACTCTGAAAGTTGTGAAGTTGCAGGTTTTATATGTCAGAAGCGGTGGTATACAATGAGTTTGGTGCTAGTTTTTAACCCAGGTTGTATCCTGCCCCCAACAAGCTTTGTTAATTTTTACCAATTGGACACAATCACTTCTATAAAATAGATTCTTTTGCCAGCTATCAAGCCCTGCTCTTGTTTATTTTTATAGCTCTGCCAGTTTTAGGCCCTTATTCTTCTGAAACTGTCCTTGACATTAAAAAGTCAAAAGGGCAGTTTCATTGTTCCTACTTAAGCAGTGGGATATGTTTGAGAACAGTTGCTTTATTCACAGTAAGGATGATTAAGGCGTTGGCTGACACGTACATTTCAAAGAGCCTTCTTTGATATTCTCTGTGAAAACACACCCTGTGCTAAATATATTTTCCACAAACAGAAACACTGTTTATTTTTAATTGAAGCACTTTATGAGGAAATGGCATACTTTGTGATCTCATAGAGGAAATGTAGAAGATAGATCAATGGTATGGCTCATTCTGCATTCAGACATATTGGTTTTCTATTGGTGATAATAACATGGATGGTAGGAGGGTCCCCCAAGTAAAATCTGTCCATTTCCAGCACTGGATATAGGCTGTTGGCTCATAAGGTGAATAAGTCATTTTTTCCTTCATTGCGGCTATATGACCCTCTCTCAGAGTTCATTCTTTTCTTTTCTTTAGGACGTTTAGCCAGAAGAAGGCAGCTGTAGAGAGGGACTATGCCCAGGTGAGTAAATCTGAACTCTTTCTCCTCTTTCTCACAGTGCAGTTGATGCCTGTTAACATGATCTTTGCCCTGCCTTGTCATTTGGGTTCCGAGAAATACAATTGCTCTCACAATATCGCTCCCCAACGACACCACATTGGCTCCGAGTCTGGTCTTGTGCGATGGGGTTGAGGTTGCGGCTCCTGGAAAAGCTCTCGGTCCTCTCGCGGCCAGATAACTCATGGACGGTAACAAGCCGCAGAAAAACACCACAACAGAAAGACGACATCCATTAGCGATCCTATGGCTCGCTTCCCCCTTGCTGTGTTGTTTTTGCCCGCAGCTTCCTGGGGATGTCAACTGACAGTGTGAAAATCCCCCTCTCTTCTCCTTGGCTCGGTTCCGGCTTTGCAGCCCTGTGAGGAATGTCCACCACCACCGTAAAGAGAGGGGGCACGGCGCTGCACTTATCCAACTGCAACCTTGTGCGTCTGTTTGCACATGTGCATCTGATCTCGAGCCGGGACAGCTTGAATACACAGCTTTATATATGGTGCACACATGGGATTCATCACACACCTCAAATTAATTACAGCCAGTCGCACACCGAGGCGTCAGCTGTAAAGTCCCTTTTCTCCAGTTGGAGGCCGTACACCAACGCTTACAGGGTGATGTGTCTTTGTGCATTAGTTGCATCATGTGGCTGGTATCATGTTGTTATGTTGCCACAAAGGACAGAAGATACTCTTAATCCTGAACAGGGAAAAAAAAAGTAAAATAATTTGGCAGGGTATTGTAAAAATGCTGATTATTTTGAAGATTCAGTAGTTTTGCTGTAATTTTTTTTAGCACCAGCCGAAGCAGAGCAGAAAGTGGGTCTGTCAGTATTGAATACTGCACAAACACGTGAGCACACACACACAACATTTTTGCGGCACACACCCTCCCAGATCTATTCCTGATTGGCTACACAGTCAGCGCATTAAAAGTTTCGAGTGTGTGCCTGTCAGCTGAGTCATCAATCAGTCGCAACTTGTAAGGCCTGTGAACTAAAATATGGGTGTTCCAAATTTAATGGCAAGTTTTCCTGCTCGGGGAAACAAAGATGCTCATCTTACAAATCTGACCTCATGCTTGTAAATCCACCCCAGTTTGTTTTGCATTTTAATTTGAACGGGTTGCAGAATTCAATTGCTGTTTGAGAAGGCGGCTGAATCTGAAGGAGGAAAATGGAAAGCAGACTGGCATAAGGAGTGGAGAGCAATAAAAAGAAGAGAATAAATATCGGAGAGGCTTTTAATGATGTTTCAGCATCGATCAGAGGAGGCATTCAGCATGCACACTATGATTACACTAATTTTGATGTTTTTTTAACTACTTACTTACACATGCATGCAACACGCTGTCAGACACCTCATTTTTCTGACTGTTAAATGTTGATAAAGATAATGAGAATGTGGAGGAAAAAAAATGGATGAGGGAAGGTTCTATCAAAGTGTCCTTCTGGATCTTTGAAATAACATCCAGCGACATGCGCGCGGGAACTACTTTTTGCCAGGGGGTGCTGCGTATGGGGGGGGGGGGGGGACTGGATTGGATTTGGAGGCTAAACATTCAGTGACAGACAACCAGCTGTGCGAGCGCAGCGCAAACAAGTGAGAGAGAGTTGCAGCAGTATCCCGCTGTGCTGGCAGACTCGGCAGCAGGGACGGTTTCTGCTATGGGCAGTGCAACTGCCCAGGGCGCAATCTACTTGGGGGCGCACGAGAAAAAAAAAAATCTCCAGTTTTCTAGACTACCGTATTGATCCGCACATGCCGTGGCACCATCAGTGCCACGGCATGTGCGGCCGGCCCGCCTGATACCGACTGATGGTGCCCCGGTGCCGCGGCCGACCGGCGCTGCTAAATAATGGCGAATTTGGCGATTTTTTTTTCGGGCTTTATCGGACTGTCGGGCCTAAAGTTCAGCTAATTAGTCGGGTCGGGTAGGGCCTCGGGCTGGCCCAGTCGGGCCCGGTTCGGGTCGGATCTTAATTTTCAGGCCAGATGAGAACTCCACCGGTGATGTGTCTCGGCGTGATTGCCCCTCTGCACGCGTTTTACATGTTTTTCGTTTTCCTTGCATTAGGTGCAGTAGATTAATACACGTTTTACTTTCTCCCCCTGTCCACACCCTAAGTGACTGCCACAATCAAGTCATTTTCAAAAGAAAATGACTTTGAAATGTGGTAAAATTAATTTGACATTTATTCCACCCCTCCTCAGCAGGGGGTGCTGCAGCACCCTCAGCACCACCCTTCCCGCGCCCTTGTCCAGCGAGATGCAAAACACATGAGACAAAGATAAGACTGGCTGGCCTTAAAAGCAGCGTTTGGGATGTGGATCCAGCAGATGAATCAAACAAGTGTAACAGCTCATCTTTCTGGCGGTGCGTTTGTATTTTATGCAGGGCGAGAGTCACTGTGGACTATTGTAACCCTGTGCACATGTGTGTGTGTGTGTGTGTGTGCGTGCCTCATAGTGTGTCAGGGTTTTTGCAGGTCACTGAAAAGCCTTCCAGTGTCTTAAATTGACCTTAAAAGTAATTAAATCGTCCTCAGCTTGAAGTTATGAGGTGTTAGTTTCAAGCAACTTTTTCTCTCTTTATTTATTCATCTGTTTTTCCTTTATCAAAATGAATCAAGTACTTTTGCATCACAGTTTCAAGATTTCTGATGTTATACAACTCAGCCTAGTGAAAATAATTCTGCCTTTATGCTTAGCCTGCTGACTTGGCTGCTGAGAAAATGCCAGCTTATTTTTAGATTTTATTTATTTGCGCAGTAGAACAAGAGAGACATTAAATTTAACTCGATACGTGTAGACGCCACAGGTATGTATATTACACATTATACCGTTGTTCTAAAAGCCAATTTTCGCTAGAACTTAGCTGTGATTTTGCTCAACTGTATATGTAGTAGGGCCTATTTTTGAGTTGCACAAGAACACAATGTAGATGTGCAGTTACTATCACAATGCAGATCTCTCACAAGCTCGGGGTTTCTGCTTGAGTCACCCTTTCTTCCTCGTAACATTTGGAGAGTTGAACGAGGCACAGACCAGATGGTTAAAGTGATGAAGCAGCACTTAGCTAGTGTGGATGTTGATCTAGGCCAAGTAACACAAGCTATCTCTATCCTGCTGTGCTCTTTGGACGTGTTGTGGGTCCTCCACCGTTCTTCAAGTGGGATACGGGAACACCCAGGGTTCCTTCAACATGGGTTATTTTAATCATAGGTTCACTCCCGCTGCTGTTGCACTGTATGGGCAAAAGTATTGGACCACTTACACATTAGCCTACACCTACAGGAGCTTTTATGACCTCCCTTTCTAAATCCATGGGCGTTAATTTGGAGTTGGTCCTTTGCTGCTAGAACAGCTTCCACTCTTCTGGGAGGCTTTCAACAAGATTTTGTTGTGTGTCTGTGGGAATTTTTCGTTCATCCAGAAGAGCGTTTGTGAGCTCAGACACTGATGTTGCCCGGCTCACAGTCTCCGTTCTAGTTGATCCCAAAGGTGTTGGATGGGGTTGAGGTCGGGGCTCTGTGTGGGCCAGTCGAGCACTTCCACACCAAACTCACCCAACATGCCTTTATGGAGCTGCTCTGTGCACTGGGGCTCAGTCATGCTGGGACAGGAAAGGGCCTTCCTTCCCCAAACTGGTCCCACAGAGCTGGAAGCAGAGAATTGTCCAAAATGTGTCGGTGAGCTGAAGCGTTCAGATTTCCCTTCAGTGGAGCTGAGGGGCCGAGGCCGAGCCCAGAAACACCAGCCCACAGCGTGATCCCTCCTCCAGCAAACTGCACAGTCGGCACAATGCGCTCAGGCAGGGAACGTTCTCCCGGCGTTCCCCAAACCCAGACGCGTCCATCAGACCGCCACAGAGAGAAGCCTGACTTTACGTCGCTCCGTCCGCCGCTCGGCGTCGTGCTCGGTGAGGTGAGGCTGGCGTGCGTCCGCTCGGCCATGAAGCTCCCGGCGCTCAGTTTCTGTGCTGATGTTGATGCCAGAGGAGGTTTGGAGCTCTGCAGGTACTGAGGCGGCAGAGTGTCGGACACTTTTACGCGCTATGAGCCTCGGCGCTAACTTTACGTGGTGCCGCCCCCTGGTGGCCGAGTCGCTGTGGCTCCTAAACGCTTCCACTTTGCAATAATTCCACTTCCAGCTGATGGTGGAATATCTAGGAGGGAAGAAACTTGAGCAGCTGACTTGTTGCAGCGGTGGCTTCCTGTTACATTACTATTCCAGAACCACACTGGAACTCAGTGAGCTCTCTAGATGTTTGTAAAGGCAGGTTCAATGACTAGCAGCTTGATTTTAAACACCTGTGGCAATGGTATCGAATATTGTGTTTCTTTCCATATACAGTGTAGACAGTTGGGTAATTTAATGTTTAATCATCATCAGCAACACTCCTCCCTGGGACAGATCTGTTCTGTTCTCTCTCGTCTAAGCTGCGGGTTGTGGCTTTGAATCTGGCCCAGGACCTTTGTCGTTTGTGAAAATGTTGAACCCTGTGGTCCTCGGTGAATACATCAAATGAAATGAAGAACTTAAGTTGGCCTATTTTGTGTTTTTGATCACTTTTGTTCACAGTTGTACATAGACTATGCAACTTTACTGATTATTGCTGAGGTAATGGGGGGAAAAAAATCAAATGGAAACATGGCATTGGTCAAAAAATAATGACAGGCAATCAGTAGGCCTAGCTGCGATATATTTTATCAGCAGTACATGTAGTACAGTACACGTACTATCAACAGTACACAATCCATTTCACCCCTCCGTAGTACATGTCCAATTGTGTGTTTTGATATGATAAATCAGTGTTGTTTTTATTATCTGATTATTCCAATCCCCTACCTCTTCAGTTCCATTTCTTCAATTTTGTATCTTAGTATAATTATGCCTTATTTGCAAGACCTTGTTTGGGACAAGTAAAGCTAAAAAGTGGGTTTCCTGTTAAGGTGTCGCACTGAAAAAGTACTCACAAAAGACCAACTGATATTTAGGGTGTTTTGTATTAATGAACACATTTTTAATCAATAAATCAATGCTGAATTAGTTATTTTTTTCTTCAGATGATCCATGTGGTGTCATTGTAATTTATCTCCTGCCGTCTGTACTGTAAATTCAGCGCATGTCTTTCGTTCTGTGAATGGTGTTCTGTGTGTCGGGGCCATGCAGCCCGCTGGTTATGCGATCAATTAGACACCCAGTGCCGATGGTTGAATCAAAGTGGGTCAGACTGGCTCTGAAACACTTCTTCCCCTTTGGTCTCCCCCCTCTTCCCCCCCGTCTGCCTCCCCCTCTCTTCCCGCGCCTTTTTCTGGGTCTCTTACACCTGCGAGTCACCATAGCCATTAGCCGATTGATATTCAAATCACAGAGAGTGATAAAATGTCCCCCTCTGTATGGACGGCTCTTCCTCCGCATCCCTCCTCCTCCTCCCCTTCCCGCGTTCCCATCACACCATTCAGGCGTGTCCGCTCGGTTAGCTCAGTCGGCTATTCTCTCTCTATCTGACTCCCACAATGGCCGGGTTTGTGGCGGGTTTGGGGCTTTGGCACCGAGATCAGCGAGACCAACAAGTTCAGAGCCGTGGCCCTGGCCTGCCTCAGGACAGCATAACGGGGCTTGTCTTCTCAGAGTGGACAGAGGAAGGATACATGGACTCAGTTCCTCGATGTGCTCTAACCATTTAACCAGTTAACAGGAGCAAAAACGAAGGCTCGACAAAACCAAAACAAAACTACATTAGCTTGAACCATATTTCCTCCTCCATTTTTGCTTAACCCTATAAGGCCATTTGCATCATATATGATACACGTTATCAGTTAACACATTCCGTTTTCAGTTTAATCAATACTGTTATGTACCTTTGAACACTTCCCCTGTTCACCCTGGACCATACCATTGGCACTTCAAGTACATATCATATATCAAACAACAGAAAGCTCGTGTAATAACATATTTTTTGAATTTTTTACATTTTGTTATAGGACTAAATAATCAAAAAATTGGAATTTTCTGCCAGTTCTTTCATAGTTCCGGCTTTATAGGGTTAAATGTAAAGCTTTATCCTTACATGTGGGGGTAGGCTTTATAATCATATAATCAGTTATCATGCTTTTGTACATGTATGTGTGTCTGGCTAAGCAAAACGTACTCACAATCTTATTTAAAGGCCCCATGAACTAGACTTTTACTTTCTCGCTTTTGGTGTATTTCCTGTTGAAGTAGGATGTTTAGGTGCAAAGTGCAAACCAAAAGGATATCAATTTGGTGGTGGGGAAACACAATCTTGTTTGAAGGGATCGGTGGATTAGAGAAGATTTGTTGTTAGTTTTTATTGGGTGAAATTTTAAGTCACACCCGCCTAGTGCAGGATGATGTCACCATTTAAGATCCTCCGTTCTACAGGAAGTAGAAGTCATGTGAGGTCATTTCATGGGGACTTTAAATACCCAGGAGCTGTGGGGTTTGGGTCCACCGTCATAAAACATGCAGCGACACGAATCGGCTGGAAGGGGAAGGCAGGCTCTCCCAAGCTTTGAAAGTTCGAAAGTGCTTTTGTAATATTAAATAAGACCTAGATCGTTTTTGAATATATGAATGGAACACGAATGGGCGGCCTTGAAACTGATTGATTACTGTTTCCTGTCGGTGATGGCACAGAGCTATAAATGGCAGCGTCGATTGATCGCAGGTCTGCTCAACCATTTGGGTCATGTAACGTGGGACTAGCTGTGAGGTTTGGACTGCATTTGAGCAGCGAGGAACACACACACACACACACACACACACACGCTCTTAGAGTATTTCTGTTGACTTTCAGTTGTATTGCTGACGTTGAAAATGGGCTGACTTTGTCACTGAAAGAAAAAAATCCAAGGGAAATACCGTTCAGTCAGTTATATATCAGTGAATCAGCAACTATGGCTTGTCTTTTAGTGACAGCGTGGTAGAAGTACTGCAGTAATACAGTAAATAAATAGGCCTAATGCACTGATGCTGAACATTATTCAATGTAGTGAGTCGCAAATGGGGTCTTTTCAGTGGGTCCCCAATATTTTTTCTTTTTTTTTTTTTTTTTTTTTTTGATGAATTGTATTGTAAAACTTGTGTTTGACATTATGTGGTTATAATTATGGTTATATTCATCTACGTGTTGTAAATGCATCTTAAAATTATACAAATGGCACAAGCCAAATCTGAAAACTTGATTCACAAATCAGTGTCACATCATCATGACATAGTAGTCTAGGCCTGCACCCGACCCACAGCTTCCCGAGTTGACTCAGAGTCAGCATTTCAGTACACACACACACACACACGCACACACACACACTCCCCTGCTCTGATGGTATCCATTTGGCTGCTCTCACCAGGGTGTGAATCGGAGTCCATTTGGACGTTTCGGTTCATTTCGGTCCGTTCAGCAAAATGATTTGTTCGCTGATTCAGTCTCTAGTTCGTTCAGTGGTCCTGTCCGAGAGCCGAGTCGCTCAGTGAGCAAGTAACCCAACTAAACACACACACACACACACTGCAGCCGGAGCCTCAGCATAATAAGGGCAAAAAGCTGTTAACTATAATGTTTAGTCATGACGAAAAGACGTGAGAAACTGCTGCCTCCCACTCACAAACCTGAAAGTTACGCATGGATAATCCATTTTGTGAATTATGTGACCTCTTGTACACATTCATTTGCAAAAACAAAACAAAACAAAACAAAACAAAAAAAACAGCAACACTCGCCCGCTCTATTGGCACCTCCTCTTGAGTCTTGGGATGAAAATGAAACTTAACTGGATGTTTGGGTGCACTTGTTAACTCGCTCTGTTTTTAATCAGCCTCCTTCACTGAATCATTGAATCCTGTTGAGAGAACGAATTATCAGGGAAAAAACATGGTGCATCCCCTGGTCAGGCTCTGCGATATGACCTCAAATCAGTGTCACAATTAATTGAACAGTTTACCTCGATTACTATTGATGAATGATTATTTGGGTTTTTTTTTTTTTTGGTTTTTCTTTTTCCCGTCACAGTTCACCAACAATGTTTGTACTGTTAGTATGTTCAGCTATTAAAGCTGGGATATTTTTTGTAATGAAAGAGTGCATATCTTATTTTTGTGATTTTTAAATAATTGAAGGAAACACACACAAGTTGAACTATTTATGGTTATTTATTGAATATTTCAAACCTGCTTTGTGGAGGCACTCATTGCTGGGCGCTTGTCAGCCTCTCTCTCAAACCTTTTTTTTCCACAGTGTGCACATTTGACTTCTTTTCGTTTGCTGTTGTCTTGTCTAAAGCCAAAATTTTTCTCCAAACGGCGCATACGGCATTTTTCTTTGCTACGAGCTGCTCGAAAAATCACAATTACCGACATGGGCCAGGTTACATTGGTTTGAGGCTCTGAATGTTGGTTTCGATTGATTTTTCGATTAAATTAATCTCGTGGACACAACAATAGTGAGTTTTTACCGCTTCTTTTCAGATTGCAGTAAACTGTTGAACATCACTGCCGGTGTTTAAACCATCACATTCCCAAACTCACATGTACTATAATGTCCTGGAGAGAGGATTTTGTTTTCATCTGCTGAGCCTACATTTAGTTTATAAATACCACAAATTTACTGCACATGTTCAGCCGCTGATGAGCAACAGCACCCTAAAACTGCGCGCAGGCAACAAGCCCAGGCAGAAACGGAGAATAAGCGTTTTTATAACACGATCTCTTTGCCAAAGCGCTGCAGAGGTCGGCTGTGCTCCTGTAAAGCCGATCCAACTTCTCCGTGTCAAATCATGTGTTCACTGTCAAGTAAGCATAGCGTTTGCATGATTCAGGTGTAATGGGAAGAATTTACTCTGCGGTGAACATCTTCCCACCCCTTGAGAACGTTTAGCCCCATCAATAACACCGTCCTCCAAACCTGGCAACGCGACTGACTCGCTCATTTGCTCCGGCTGCTCATAAAGCCGCTTTGCTGTCATGAGGGAAACTGATATACGGATAAACTCTGATAGAGGTTTGCCTTGATGTGGCATTGAGATTTCACCAGGATGTCTTAACTTTGACAAGATAACGAGGAGATTTGAATTCTGTGATGTTTCATTTTGTTACCCCAAAATGTGCCGGTTTTCAGTGTCTTGCATTTCTTTAAAAAAAAAAAAAAAAGCATCTTGAGAGTCATTTAAGAGTCTTTGAATTTTGATGTCCCAGGTGAGTGTGGGAACCCAGGCAGGGCAAACTCTGGAAGGAAGGAAGGGTTTTTGAACCTTAACAGTACATCACAGAGCTTGTTGATTTGGTGGTGAAAAGAACGGAATTTCATAAAAATGCCGTTACGCACCTTTACAGTTTTAACATTTCAATTTAATAAAAAAAAAAAAAAAGAAAAGAAAAAAATATGGCCACATTAACTTGCACTTAATGTGAGTTTCCTCTTTTTAAATGTATGTTTGTGTATTCACTGTGAACATTTTCCTCACTTAGTGACCATGTGCATCATCAGAGCCCCTCTGCACTACAACAGCCAGTGCTTCCCCATGTCATTCTTTTGGCCTCGCCAGCAGAGCCTCCCGCCTCGCCTGAAAATCACGCTAAATTAATTTAATTTAATTTAATTAATTTTCAAATAAAAAAAAGTAAATAAAATCACAACAGAAATAATTTAACGTCATGTTTCTATACCCGCACCCATCCACAAGCAGACAGGGAGAGGAGGAGAACAGAGGAGAATCACACCTGTACCCCCGTAAGTGAAATAAATAATTCATGTCACGTCGGCTCCAGCCACCTGAAAATATCAGTTTTTTAAACGCACGGTACAAGAACCTGAGTCGACCACCAGTGGCGAAGATGAGTGTGGTTGCCCTCCTCGGGTCCCCGGTCCAAGTCGAATGGACACCCACATGGGCGCTCCAAGCACTACAGCCGCGGGTACGAGTTCTGACCAGAGCGGCAGCCCCCTGGTGGAAACGGCCTCCCCTCCCCCCGACAGGCCGCTCAAGCCGACTCGTGTGCTCGCAGTTGAAATGGACACAATTTTCATGCACCAAAGCCAGAATCCTAGGGGAAACACTGACAACATATCAAAAACAGCAGATAATCACTGCACATCCACAGGAAAGTGGACTTCAGAAGTTAATGTTGGCCTGAAATTTTGTTATTAACTAAATTTGAGTGATGGTAAAATATGCAATGTCATGTGGTGGAATGTATGAAGGGCATTATGGCGCCATTTCTGTCAACATTGTTTGAACACGGTGAGAGTCGTCTTACTTGTGAGCAACATGTTCATCTGTTGGTGAGCAAAACATAACGTAGAGTTTCAGACTTTTCTCCTCAACACAGCTGGCAGTAGATGTACCTTTTGGCAAACATTTGCTGTAACACGCCACTGTGGATGGCCTGTGCCTTTCAGAGACATGGCCTGCTGGCCGTGTAAAATCTAACCTTTACCAAACTATGTGCTAAATGTGCTAAATGTAAAGACCCACCACAGCAGTTATGTTGTGTAATCACTGAAATGATATTGGAGTGGCAGCAGAAAATTCCACCGCTGCTGTGCTCACAGAGTGGAAACACTGCAGTCATTACATTTCCACACTGTACCTACTTTAATAACACAAATGAAAAGACCCTAAAAGAAAGCAGCTAAGTAACTCAGTTCTTTCAGTTTGGCTCAATGCACCGAGGATAAATCTTCACTCCTCACATTAAGTCCACACACAGTAACATTGTGGCCATTGTTGCTTAAAACAGTGTGTTTGTTCTGAGAGGAATGCAAAATATTATGGGATTGCATGTCTCGTTTGTCTGCTCTCGTCCATTTGGCAAGTGACAGTGCTGACCTCAGCAGCTGAATGAGAGAAAAATTCAGAGTGAACCAATAAGAGAAGAAAAAAAAAACGTCTCTTCACCTAATTGGATCTGGCTTTGTTGGCTTTTGTCAGTCTTGCTAACTAGCCTTTGCCCTGTATTTATGTCAACCCCAATTAGATAATTTGTGCAGTGCTCTGAATTGTATTCATGTAACAGCAGAGGCGCATCTCTCTGACATACCAAAGGAACGGCCGGAGACACTAGAAATACTCCCGCTCACTCTTTTTTTTTTTTTTTTTTCTCTCCTGCTGTTTACTCTGTCCTGCTATTTAGGTTCTTAAAAGGTTAACCTCACTGTTGGCCGGGGAGGAGCAACCTAATATATCTCCGGTTGGAGGAGAGGGGTCAAAATAAATTACATTTTTCCTACAAAAATGAGCCTACTTCAGCAAAAAAAGAAAAAAAAAAAACAGAAAACAGAAAACGAGCCAACCTCCTAGACTACACTCTGGTACTGCAGGTGAACGAGTACATGCAGTGATGTGAAGTCATGTCTAAATATTTCTAAAAAGGCTTGTCAGTGTAACTTGTCAGGCAGACTGCTTTGTGGTTGAGTGGGGAAAAGTTGTTTTTCAGCTTACGTCTCTTTTCATTGCTCTCTCTTTGGAGCGGACCGTAGTCCCCGTGTCTCCTCGTGCCTCTTTTCATGTGTTCAGGCGGTCGTGTGGTTTATGGGCCAAGGTCGCCGGGTCACACAGTTCCAAGCAGGTCGAACACGACGATGAGACAGGAAACGTGTCATGGCCTCCGAGGTTAAAGTTCATCCCCTCTTTGTCTGTCACTTCCCTCCTCCAGGCCCTGCAGAAGCTGGCTAATCAGTATCTAAAGAGGGAATGGCCAGACAGCCCATCAGAGGAGCAGGCAGACCACAGGTAAGCTGTTTTTTCTGCAGGGAAGGATTGAACTATTTTTAGTGTTCCCTTTCCAATTTGTCACAAATTTTCTTTGACTGCACTGTCATTTTCATCAGTGTGAAAAAATTTTTTTTTCCAGCACAGTGCCAAAAAAATCATCTAAAAAGTACAAGCTCTAAGATAACTCCTGAAAACCTGTCATTGAAGTCGCTGGTACCCCTTTTCCACCAAAGAGGTTCCAGGGCTGGTTCGGAGCCCGTGCCTGACTTAGCACCAGTTCTTTGTTTTTCCACCGCCCAAGCACCGGCCAAACCAGTTCCAGGCAAGCACCAACTTCGAGCTGGGCCAAACAGGAGTCAGAGAAAGAACCGATGACACGACCCACCACGTCATTGGTGGGCGGGGTTACAGACCCAAACGGGAACAGCGAACACTATAAACGTAAAGCTAAACATAGTCGTCATTCATTCCGACCACGAATACGACGGTTGGCCAGCGATAAATGCGTTTTTCGCCTCTGGATCGCAATGTAGGCTTGTAAAGACACGAGAAGTATTTGCATCACTACGGTGGGTCGTCCATTTTGTCGTCCATGTTGGTTATCGTGATTCCGAGCAAGCGTCTCGCACACCCACTCATACAGTCACGTGATAATGTTTTCCGCTGACATCATGAAGTGGCTCTGACTTGGCTCCTCTTGGCTCTTGGCCGATGGAAAAGCGAACCGGTTCTTTGCTGGAACCAGTTAAGCACTGGCTCTAGCACCAGCACCAAACTAGCACCAGGCTCTTTTTGGTGGAAAAGGGGCATGGGTAAGGGTAAACCTCTGTGTGTGTGTCGTTTCAGGAACATGTACTGTGTATGGAGAGCCTATTTGGAGGGCACGGTCCAGGTCACCCAGTCCAGGATCAGCGCTTGTGACAACTACAAAGTGCAGGTCGCCGATCCGGCCAAGACGGCCCGGCTGCACAAGGAGCAGCAGCTGAGGAAGGTAACGGAGGTCGACCCCAACACGGTCAGATGTCAGTCCGCTCATTCACACGGCTACCTCTTTACACATTTGTGCAGCTGTGCCGAAACAATTCAGAATGTGCGCGTCTCCCTCCCCGCATGACAACAGGGCAGCGTGTTTTGAATTTGGGTTTTTGAAGAATGATGCTGCTATTTTTTAAGCTAAAGATGCATAATATTTTAAGTGTGTATTTTACACTGTCTTTGATTTTGATCATTTTTATGCTGCAAAAATTACAAAAATATGACCAGCATTAAATGGATAGTTTGCTCATTTTTAAAAATTTTGATGATATTTCACTTTGCCCCCTAGCTGTTATGTCGGACAGCAGTGGTGCGATCTGAGTGCTGGACGCTCCAAATGCTAAGCGGTCGCCTTCTGTCCACATTCTCAACAAAGGCTTAACATCTCTTTACAAATGTCGCTTTCTGAAAATGCGCATACGACTCCCGAGTGCACGCTGACACTAACTCTAACTTTTATGAACGTCTGGAAAGATCCGGTAGCTTCTGCGCTTCCTGCAACACTCTGCACCAGGGGAGCTGCTGCCACCACCGAGACGGAAGTGGATTGTTAAGTTTGCTTGTTTTCTTCATTGAACAAAAATAACAATTTTTTTTTCCAGATTACTAAAAGATAGCTGGCAAGTGAGGTTGTGGCTACCTTCTTCTTTTGCTCCACACGTTTCACATAGCTTTCAGTTACCTGCCAGCTACCAAAAAAGAAAAGGAAATAGTTCTGCATTAGATGGTTACCATATTTCCCCAATTAATTGCCCGGGCATTTAATACGCAAAATCAACTTGGACCCCAGGCGTTTAAAAGAACCAGGCGGCTATTCGCTGCAGGCCTTTATTTATTTTTGCACAGACCCGCACCAGGCCATTATTGTGATCACAGTTACCGTCCAACATATTTACAGTCGGTCGATTTAAGATTATGGTACACCCTTTTTTCTAACTAGCTCTCTTATTTTGAGTGCCGCACAGTTATTGTTAAAAAAAAAATAAGGTGAATAGCCTTATTTTGGGTTACCTCAATATAATGCAAATAATCGCCGGCGGTTATTCAGGTGGGTGTTTAATACGCAAAATGGGTGCAGACCCCAGGCGTTTAAAAGAACCAGGCGGCTATTTGCGGCCGGGCGATTAATTGGTGAAATACGGTATACCTTTTTTTTAAAAGTCAACATTTTTATGCCATTTTGCCTGTAAAAATTCGGCTACACATCATCAAACTTAAACTTAGTTTATTTAACAGTTTGTAGCAGATTAAGGTAGTTATTTTGAAGACTATTAGCTGGGGGGGAGTCATCTTCAATGGCAGGAGGTTAACAGTTAGCATTTGGAGCAGCCAGCCAGAATCCTGGAAGATAGCACCACTACTGTCCTACAGTAAAGGGGGATGTGAAATGATACCAAATTTTACAAAATTGGTGAAATATCCCTTTAATAAAACCCAGGATGATAATGGTAATAATAGAAATAATAGTATTTGTATTTGTAAGTATGAATGAACATGTTGCTACGGGCTTTTGGGGAATCTGATTTAATTGCTACATTAGAATAAAATCTGAGTGCCTCTCATAGACAGTTGGTGTAATATCGATCAGCTATACACTGTCTAATCAGACAAAGTGCTTCCTGTTCCTCAAGCTGGAGGTGGATTCCTGCCTGACCCGTCACTTTTTCAAGGGGTAATGTTGGCCAGACGCATCAGCTCGCCAGCATGTGGGTCTGACTCTAATGTGAAGCAGCGCTGTGTCTGGCCGTTCGCCCGTTTCCCGATCATAAGGTCTGAAGCTGCTTCGGCACAATGCTGAAATGTGACCGGGGCTGCTCTCTGGTTACCGTCGACCGCGTCCGACCGCCTCCGGCCAACAATGCTGCTCTTGTTTGCCCTCACTTTTTTGGAGGATGCCATTATCGTTCCCGTATCCCACATACCATTACGGGATTACTCGCTGCACATGCTCTGTAAACACGGTTAAGAGGCATTTCCACATTCTTCAGGTGCACAGCGCAAGTGAAAAATCCCCCAATGTAACTCTCTCCCCTCTCTGTCCCGTCCCCCCGACTCCAGTGTATTGAACAGCTGACGGTGGTCCAGGCCGAGCTGCAGGAGTCGGTGAAGGAGCTGACCAAGAGCAGGAAGAAGTATCAGGAGACGGAGGCCATGGCCCAGGCTGTCCGGGAGAAGGCGGAGTTGGATGCCAAGTATGATCAAAATGCTCATATTAAATTATGGTGATGTAATTCACAGGCTTGCAGGCATGGATGCTCTTGAGCAGCTCGATGATGTCACTCAGGCATCAATACCAGTTACAGAAATGATGTATTCGGTGCTACTAAATGTCCCCCATGTAAAAACTTCCATTGGCCACTAGTCCAGTCCAGTTTGGTGCTCCAAGTGGCTGGAATGAATTGCAAAAAAAAAAAAAAATTATTTGCCTTCCAGAACTCTATATCACAAAATCACTAAGATCCCTACCGGCGCAGCTGAATATATATATATATATCCCTTTCATGCATGAACTATGAAAGCCTGAGTCCAGATTTTTTTCTTATGTGTTTTTACTCTTCTTAGGGCATGAACACTTTTGTGAGTCTCCATACTTCTTTCAGGATGCAGGACTGGTATTACCATGTCATGATGCTAGTATTAACATGTTTTCAGCAGCAAGAATTGACAGTCTCTGCATAAACCTCAATGGAGGAGAGCATTCTAACAGCTGATCTGCAATTCCACCATAGAAACCACTGCATTTAGGAGAAAATGACTTTTAAACAGCTGTCCACTATAGTGACCGCTATGCATGAAAGGGATACAGTTGTCCCTCGCTATAACGCGGTTCACCTTTCGCGGCCTCGCAGTTTCGCGGATTTTTTTTAGTGCAATTTTGCATGCTTTTTTTTTTTTTTTTTTTTTTTTTACAGCGCATTGTGTTCTGCGTCCTGATTGGCTAAGGGACTGTAGGCCATTGTCAATCAATCTCCTCTGTACCGTGTCTCCTGTACAGTACAGAATGCATTCTTTTTTTTTATTTTTTTATTTTTTTATTATTTTTAGCTCTTGCAGTGGTGTCCTTGTTGTGGCTAGTGTTATTTGTTAGCCTGTGTGCCGTCTCTTGCAGCTGCTCTCCTCTCAGCGTCACTGTTTTTACTGTGGTTTCTGTTCTGCGGCCCCCTGATAACTTGCTGTTGTTGACTTTTCCCGTTTTGTACTTAATGTCGAGGCCTTTTGCTAGACTGACATTGTAAGAGATTATCTACTCAACTGAGCTAGCTGGCTAAAAATAAGTAAAAATGCATCATGCTGTCAGGTTTGTTGCTATATTGTAGGTATTGTAGGTGCAGCAGGTCATGTACATGCTCTTGACATGCATGACGTAAGTGCATCTTGTGTGTCCGTCTCTGCAGGTCCAAGCTGAGTCTCTTCCAGTCGAGATCCAGTCTGCAGAGGGCAAGTGTGAAAGTAAGAGCTTTTTTATATTTTAAAACCCATCTTTGAGTGCGTGACACTTCAACAGCAGAGTAAGCAATGTTCAATTTTTACGCCACAGCTGAAAGCCAAGAGGAGTGAGTATAACTCCAAAGCCACCCACGCCAGAAACGACTATCTGCTCACGCTGGCGGCGGCCAACGCTCACCAGCAGCGCTACTACGACACAGACCTGATGGATTGCATGAAGGTGAGGGTTTACGCTCCACTTTGGAGGGCGGATGGTCCTCATGTTTGTCTGTCCTGTGACCCAGCCGGCCTAAAGTCTTGTTTTTTTTGCCTGGGTCTTCAGGTCTTAGACGGCAGAATCTACGAGCAGGTGAAGGACTACCTGGTGTCTCTGTGTCAGACCGAGCTGGAAACCTACCAGGCCGTACACAACACCTTCAGCCACCTCCTGAGCAGCTCCCAAGGTGTAAGTCTCCCAAACCACACCGACTACAAGCACGTCTTTAACCAACGTTTACCTTTGTTCCGTTCAGTGTCGCTCGCTGTCCTTGTGAACAGTAGAGGAGTTGAACCCTGATGTTACCCTGGTTCCTAATTACTAAGAACGGCTTGAGTTACCTCAGTGCTCCTCGGTTAACCCGCGCCTCAGCCACTGGCTTCTGGAGGTCATCTTGCCTCTCTGAAACTGGAGCGGCATTTTGTTTCTGCCCAGGACTGTGTGTGTGTGTGTGTGTGTGTGTGTGTGTGTGTGAACGCACTGCCACAGCAGAAGGCAGCAGACACACACTGGTTTTCATCAAGGCTCACGTTTCAACCCATGTGGTTTGTGTTTGAACACAAACGCCCTGAAACAGTTTGTGTGTTCACTCTGTGTCCGTACAAGCGCATATGTTCTGTTGAGGTGTGCGTTTGTGCAGCTATATTCCAGCTTTAACTGAGGATAAACCACGTATCAGGCTGATAACAAAGTGAATCAGTACGTGTTGTCCTCTAATATGATAAAATAAGTGGTGGAAACAGTGAATTGCGTTTTATCCACTGTATATAGTGATATTTGTATCTTTTAAAAAAAACCTTATCAGTTCAGCCTTTCTCCCAACATCTGTTTAATCTTCCTGTGCCTTGTTGAGGTCGACAGTGACCGTACGCCGGTGATCTGGTGTGCTCGACCAGCCGCCGCTCCCTGGTGGCCCCCGCTCTGGCCTGATTGGCTTAATAGGAAGAGCATGACGGCGCTCGGATGTCTAATACATTTTCAAAGCTTTGAATAAAGGCTGTTATTACAAGAGCCTTCTGCTTTAATCTGACTGACGTGATGCCCGTGTCAGGTCGTATTACTGTACGAATGGGAGTTTTAGTCTTTCATTTTGTTTTCTTTTTCCAACTCTGTTCCTCATAACGGTATGAATAAAGTACTACTACTATTAATGTTACAGTTAATACTACTACTACTACTACCAATGATAATCTACAACTAAAACTGAATGAATCTCCGTCTTTCTGTCCTTTTATTTTCTCAACATCTGTTCATCCAGTGGATTACACACTTGGCAGGTGTGTTGCTGAGGACCCCGTGGAAGTGCAGTGTACACACACACACACGCTGTCTTTTTGGGAATATTGTGTTGACTTTTATTGATTCTTTACAGTCTTTTCCCTAATTTTATCCATCACCCTAGCCTCTCTGACTCTCTGCCTGTCCTTTTGATTATTTCAACAACCGCTCATCCGATCGCCTTCACACTCGGTGGGTGTATTGCCGAGGACCCGAGGGAGTGCAGTGTCGAGTGTAAACGCGCACACACACACACACACACATGCACCCTCTCTGTTTGTCTTTCCTTCAGTTTTCTCGACAACCATTCATCTGACTTCACAGTTGGTGGGTGGATTGCTGAGGACCGGAGGAAGTGCAGTTTTGAGTGTGAAATTGTTTGGATGAGTGGTTCTCCAGAGGCCAAGCAGGCCTGGCTCTAGTAATGACCGAGCCGATAGAGGCAAATAGTACAACTGCTAGAACCGTCCGTTAAGTTTGGAAAAGTTCATCCCTTTACTGTAATGCAACCTTTAAAAGCAGAGAAAGACAACCCTTATGTCGTGTCCTATTTGAAATTACAAAATGTTAAAAGTTTTTCATGTCTTCCCCTCACAACACACACACACATCTGTACAGGTGCTGCAGGAGTTTCATCAGCAGCTGTTTGTGCAGAAGAACCTCCTGTTCCAGCAAGCCGCAGACTTTGTGTTCCAGCCCAGCGACTCGGACACGGTGAGTCCTGCTGTCCTGATGCTCTCTTTGTTCTTAAATTATTATTTTGTTTTCTTGTAATGTTCTTCATCAGGAAGTTGAAGTTTATTCTACGTTTGACTTGGCTTTAATTTGTTCTAGATAAGAGCAAAATGTCAGATATGAATAAACACGACACCACACGTTGTTAGTTGATCTGCCAGAGTCATTTGAAGGCATTCGTAGTGCCTTTATTGTGTTGGTATTTGCAGTCACGTCTTCCTCAGTCTGGATGTCCTCTAGATTGTTTTTTTTTCCCACATTGATCGCTTCCAATACTTTAAAAAGTTAATTCAGGTTCTAAAATGTTGAATGAAAGACCTTTGAATGTGTGTGAGAATTTCTGCCTGCCATGTCGGATGCTTTTCTAAACAGACCTGTCCTGCACTAACTTTATTTTCTCAAAATAAATCCTCATAAACTGGAGGAATATTTGACTTTTCCTCACAACCTTTTTCCTCTTCTCTTTTCACCCTGTCTTTTTCAAACCCTTGAAATGTGAGTATTATCATTGGCCCAATATCTTTCATCAACAATTCAGGGTCATCTAAATGTCATAGGAAAGATGTAATGCAGTTAATACACATTTGTTATACCAAACTTATTTATGGAAATACCTCAAACTGACCCTGAAAAAATGCAACACTTTTGATGACATTTCCGAAGTATACACGACTGCAGAGCTGCAACTATTACTTTGATTATCGATTAATCTGTCGGCTATTTTCTCGAATAATCAGTTAGTTGTTTGGCGCATAAAATTTCAGAAAATGGTGAAACATGTTGATCACAGTTTCCCACAACCACAGATCACAAGGTGACGTCCTTTGATGTCTTGTTCTGTCCCAAACAACAGTCCACAATCCAAAGATATTGAGTTTCCTGTCCTGTAGACAAATCACAAAATATTCACATGAACCCGAGCGAACCTGAGGAAGCAGGGCATGTTCGCTCCTAATGAAGTCAGTTCAGTGTGCGGTGGTTAATTTTCATCATCATCACAAGAAAATATTCACATTTTAGAAACTGAAATCAGAGAATTTGGAGATTTAATCATTGCAGCTCCACGTCAGTCGCTTATTGTCTAAATATTAGGCTGCATTCAGTGGACGGTTTTAGTGTCCCATGGTCTGAATGCTGTTTTCAAGGTTTTTCCAACAATAAAAGCCCAGGAGAAAAACAGAATACTTGTAACGTTTTGGAAATGTTTTTTAGCCGTATAATGGATCTGCATATGACACGAATACTGACTGTAAGCAGCTGTAAACCCAAAATCAGTCTTCAAAAACCCGCGTCTGTGGAGGTCAGCCAGTGATTTTGTCATAAGCTTCTGTAACATCGATATACACTACTCACAAAAAGTTGGGGATATTCGGCTTTTGGGTGAAATTTCAGGATGAACCTAAAATGCATTATAACCTTTGCAGGTGAACTTAATGTGACCTTCTGTAAACTTTTGAATGCACATGTCCAACTGTTCAATGTTCAGTACTTTTTGCACAAGTTGCTGTTCTCTAACAAGGAGTTTAACGGCAAAATTCACATCAGGTGTTTGATGCTCCAGCTCATCGAGGTCGTATCATTAGGGAACGGCTGCTGGAGACTGGGGTACCTCAGATGGAGTGGCCTGCACTTTCTCCAGACCTGAATCCCATAGAAAACCTATGGGATCAGCTGAGTCGCCGTGTAGAGGCTCGGAGCTCTGTACCCCAGAACCTCAATGTCCTGAGGGCCGCCCTTCAAGAAGAGTGGGATGCCATGCCTCAGCAGACAATAAGTCGACTTGTGAACAGCATGAGACGTCGTTGTCAAGCTGTAATTGATGCTCAAGGGCACATGACAAGTTATTGACACTGACATTTTTTGTTGTGGTATATCCACCACTGTTGTTGGTTTTTGTTTCAGGAAATTGTTTGAGATGAGGAAATCACCAGTGCATGCTTCTACTTAAATGCCCTACTTTCATGATATAATATCACTGTAGCGTGAACTTTTTACATTTTCCATGAATTTCACCCAAAAGCCAAATATCCCTAACTTTTTGTGAGTAGTGTATATTGCGCGGGTGCTCGTGCCGTTCATACTGCGAGCCTCCTCATGTCCGTCTGACGCCCAGCTCCGCCAGCCTGTTGCCCTTTTCTCCTTTCCATCTGCCCCTGTGCTCTGCCGGACAACACTGGACAATTTGTTCAAACTGCAAGCACTCGCGTTGTTTTCATTGGAAGTCAAACAAGCGGCAGCCTGTTCCTAAAGAAAACATTAGTGGTGGAGAGCGCTCCCTCCCTCCCTCCGTCTCTCCCTCCGTCCCTCCCTCCGTCCCTCCCTCCCTCTCTCCATACCACTTGCACCAGACAGAGGGATCCGGTAAAGAGTAGCGCTGAAGCGGGAGGGAGGGGCAGGAGGTAGGCTGGGCCCTGTGGACGGCCCATCTGTGAAAAGGAGGCATTGTGAGAGGGCCTCATCAGACTGCACTGACACCCCCCCACCCCTCAACACACAAACACACACACACACACACACACACACACACATTGCTGTTGTCATGTGAAAACCTCACAACTCCAAGGACTATTTTTTCCATATTAACTTCAATTGAAAGAAAAAAAAACTCCACTCCATCCAACTATAAATGGAGAAATCTTCTGTCTGTGTGTGTGTCTCAGTGATCTCCACTACCATGTGTTCGATCGACTTGGTTTTACAATGTTATTCTTTTTTCTTTTTTTTGGGCTTTTTTGCTTTTTTTTGACAGTCACAGTAGAGAGAGACAGGAAAGGCAGAGAGAGGGGAGACATGCAGCGAATGGCCTGAGGTCGCATTCGAACCCGGGACGCTGCGATCTGGACTCGGCCTTATTAAGTGGTACACACTCTTAGAGTTAGGGTTAGGCTTCTGTGGACACTAGACACAACGCGCATGGTGTGTGCCCTGTATGCTTGTGCGTAATACGCTAAGCAATTCTCCGCCACGATGCTGTTATCGGAATTCGACTAATTTTGAAATTGCGGCTTTAACACAGAAGACATGGCCACCGAGAGAGCGCGAGATTAATGCTGGAGCTGGACCTGAATAATATCCAACAACCTTTTTAAATCCATGCTGTTGTGATATTGATTTGGCCATATTGTGACCTACACTGACAAGCCGATGCTAAATAAAGAGTCATCGTTTTTACAAAACTTGCTTGCTTTATTATAAATGCAAATCGTTGGACTATAAGGGCAAGTCAATACAAAAACACACAAGAAAATTTATATACACATCATAAACACTTAGTTCTTGAAAAGTGACGCCGGAGGGGTGAAATGCCGGAAATGATGTAGTTCGGTGGACCAATCATAGCTCTTGTTGTCTGTCTAGGGCCTACGTAGGGGTCCACGTAGTTACAATTTTTCAGAGGTGCGAGTCTCTTTGGCGGTCGCAGATCTCCCGCAAGTTTCGCATACCCCCCCGTGAGCTTCGCATACGCAGAACCATAATCTGCCCTTTACCCGTTGAGCTACTGGGGCGCCCCCTATAATGTTATTCCTAATGTTACGTTGGTGGACCATGAAAGGTGGAAGTCAAATGTGAGGGCAGTGCAGCACCCGGACAGTCTACAGCGCAAAACCCCCAAAAAACACACACACACACACACTGCACACAAAACGTCTAGGCACATATCATTGACTGTGTTTTCCACAATTTCGCTGTGATATCATAAACGGCTACTTTGGCGAACCCGGACTTTTCAAACCTTCTCCATTATTACGACTTTAAGTTACGGCTTATGCAGCGTTGGTATGCACTGGAGCGAGGCGATTTATCCTGGTTACAAGTTCAATGGAAGCTTCAGTAGTTTATTGGTGATATATGCCTTAGGGATGCTAACCGGTGGCTGTTTGACCGGTTGTTGACCGTTTGAACTTTAACCGAATCATCTTGTCAGTTAATTTTAAGGCCGAACGTGTCGTCGCCAACACAAATGCGCATGTCATAGTGTAAATACCGTAATGTCCGTAAAGTTTGCTCTATCGAAAAAATTCCAACTGTTCCTGAAAGCTAAGAAGTTACTCATGAACCCACATACAGTTTAATACGGTAAACATGGCGACGGGACGACCTGCCGGGCTTGGATTACGTCATTCTGCACAGAGCTCAGCTCGGTAGAGACAGACCGGAGAAGCGAGCCAAGCTCATGGTGATCACGTAGAGTTTTGAACAAAGTTTGTCATGCAAGTCTGCGAGAGTCATAAAACCACCAAGCAGACTTATCGAGGAGTCTGGAGACAATATTTTTCACGAGGAGAGAGAGATTTCTTCTACACCACTGTAAGCAACATGCATAAATTACATAATGTTTGTAGGATATCATGTAGGCTATGTACAATATTTGACTTTGGAATGAATGGTGCTCCATATTATCTTATGTCTGAATTGGTTTTGGGCCTGCTGAGGGGAGATCTGTGGTACAGAACGGACACGGTCGTTCTTGACTGTCTGTAAACTTTACAGACAGTCAAATAATATTCTCAGTTAACCGAAATAAACCAATTAATGAGGCCCGGTGGTTGACCAAGAAAATTTTCCATTTTCGCCATCCCTAATATGCCTGTACCAAACCATTTGTAATAACCCAAGAAAATTAGACATGCTAGTTCAAAAAAGAGAATAACTTGTTCTCCAGTGAACGAAATAGAGGAAAAAGAAGACAAATTCTTTAAAATCTTTTTTTACTGCCTACTTTTACTGTCTACTGCCACATACACCCACCCATACTTACACACACACACACACACACACACACACACACGCTAGGGTTTGGTTGTTTTTGAAATTTAAATTGATATTTTTGACGCTGATATCACCATTTAGCCTTGAAATCTGAGACGCTGGATGTCACCTGATGTCACCCAAACCCCAAAACATGCAGGTGAGCACTGATCAAACAAAGAGCTCAGTCCAGCTGCGTCATTTCATCACATCAGACGTAAACGAACCGACTGAACCTGTTGGTTTGCAGTCAGCCTCCGTTTATTTATCACCTCTGTTGGAACCAATGCAGCTCACAGAAGGTCTGCTGGAGGTGCAGCAGGCTGGGCGTCTCCGTGATCGAAGCGGAGGAGTGAATTCACCGTTGTTATGACCGCTGCCTGGGTGTCTGGGCAGTGATATCACTCCTGCCTGATGGAGTCAGGGTTTATATTGGGGAGCATGCATGTCAAACGTCCAGCTGATAAGTCATAAGACGTGTTTTTGAGCGCTGAAACCATGACCTGCATCACAACAGCGTCTAAAACTACAGCTGAGGTATGAAGATTTGCGTCTGTAGTTCATCTTATTCGTCTCTCCCGACTCGCCGGAGGTCACACACACCTCTGCAGCGTGCGCTCTGTGTGTGTGTGAGCGGTGCTGCTGTGATAGTGAGGTAGTGGTGATTTCCCTACGTCACATTGTTGTGCTGTATTGTCCTGTGGCATGGCTGTCACCAGGCCAGGTCATTCGGGCTCAAATATATATATATTTTTTTGTTTTTTTTTACCCTGCAGCCCTGATCATTCCCAGTGCACAGCCGTATTCAGGGGCATAAAACTCTGCATCCATTCATGACTTAAAGTGTGTAAGCACAAAGCCAGGAATATTTATAATCCTTCTTTTCGAGATATTAATTTTCCATCAGATTAATATAAAGCCGTGCGTACGCATTGTTGTGTTTTTATAAAACCCGGTCATTGAGGATTTCCAGGTGTAAAGTGCACAAGCCTCTTTTTCACTCTCACAAAAACTTGAGAAAAAATCTACAATCCTTGGAGAGTTTGAACACTTTTTCTAAACTCCTTGGATAAAACTCAATTTAACAAGCTTAAAAAAAAAATGACTGTTTTCCTTAGATCCTGAAAACGTAACATTTTGGAAGTGTGAGGTTTTTACTTGATGCAACAACACCCAAGCATTCAGTCAATGACGCATTTGTGTCTTAGGTGATTTGTGGTTTTGGAGTATTTTTCAGTCACAGCCTCAAACCCCCCCACCACACACACACACACACACACACACACACCACCCTGTTACATAACTCTACTCAACCTGTGGCTTTTTCCTCAATTTTTTTGTAAAATAGTCGACTATCTTGGAGGCTAATCGCCTGTCATCTGATGATGATTTAGCCTCAGGAGGTGAAAGCCAGTATTTCGAGTTGAAGCTGCTGGCTTCTGTTTCCAGTGTACATTTTTGTTTCTTTTATTACACGAATCAAACATTTCTACGCATAATACACAAACATTAGTATTTTTTGTAGGTGTTTTAGGTCCAGACAGCATTTCGGCCAGTGTGTTCCAACTTGGAACTGACTTTTCACATTCTGAACCAGTTTATTTTTGATGGAAATGCACAAAACTGTTCAAAATTAGGTTCGCGAACCAGAATCACTTAGGTTTCTGTTCAAAATGCTGCACTCTGGTGTCAAACGTGATCAAAATTTAACCCCAAAACAGGCCAGTAGAGGTTCATTAACTGTGCGTGATGGACAGATGGAGTGAAAGAGCCCAGTTCATAGACCATTACCTGATCTTTTATTTGGGGAGACGACACGGGCGAGTTTAAAGTGACACGAGGCAAGACTTACAAAAATACACCTCTGATCAACTTAAATCAGACAGCGGACAAACAGCGAAGAGTGCCCTTTCCCTCTAATTCAGGTATCATACATTTACCCTATTAATCTAAATTAAATTTTGTATCTGATCATTCACCTTAAGGAAATCTTTTCCACATAGGAAGTGACAAATCAGAACTTAAGAGTTAAATCCAGGCTTTCTCCTGAGCAGCAGTGATAAGGCACACCGTTCAGAGAAAGCTGGATTCACCAGCGATGGCTGAAGCTCTGCACCTCCACCACCTGATCAGACACTGAGAAGGACTCTCTCACTACTTTTCTATTCAGCGCCACAGAAAAACAGCTCTTTGAAACGTAGTAGCTCTATAGTGACAATCTTGTATGAATTATGAGCCGAACACACCTCTTTAACTTTTAACTGTGGACCTGCCCCAATAATGGAGAGCCAAAGGCCAAACTGCTCTATAAATCATGTTTTTTGTGTCCAAGTCGGGCCTTCATTTTTTTTTTTAAACCATACTCAAACTTACACAAAAGAAAAAAAGAAAGTGATAACCTGTGTAATCACCTCATGAATAGGTGTGTATCAGAGCAAGGGTAGCCTAAAGTTGACTTCCGTAAAATTTCAATTAAAAGCTGACCCTGCAATCAAGCACAACACTGTGGTCTCCCACTTTGAGTGTGGGTTTAATCATGTAATAAAGTGATTTAGATACAGAGGAGAACAAGGAAAAGCTGAACTCGGGGGGCTATGACAGATATATTTTTTTCCATATCCTTAATTATCTAAGAACAGACGATGTTGTATTGCTGTGAAAGCCGCTTGAGGCAAATTTGTAATTTTGTGATACTAGGCCATACAAATAAAATCGACTTGACTTTTTTCTAGGTTTTGCTGAACAAGAATTTTGTGCAAAAGCCAATCGTCAGAAAGTCCCAAATAGAGGCAGGTCCCAAATACAAACTGTTGCTTTTGATAAATTCTTGCTGGTGATAAATAAAAGTCCTGGCTAATGAGTAAAGTTTTATTGTGTTCTGTTTTAGCTATAGTTTTATTGTCACAGTAATCCATTAAGATGGTCTGTTCAGATAGTGTGAAAAATCCCCATGTCCATCTTGATTGAGTTTAAAGTATAAAGCCTTTAGGCATGTCTTTTTTGCATTGTGTCTCATTACATTACATAGTTTTAAAGAGTTTTTTGTGCCTTATTGCCGTCATTGTGTCATACTACCGTCATACTTCCCCACAGCAATCTCACAGCAATCATAAAGCCATAAAACATTTTGCTGAAGTCACTGATAAGCTAATGTTGGTATGAATGATGAAATTATGTAAGGATTAGGTGTACTTCTCTTCTCAGGCCATTTACAGGAAGGGGTTTGTTGATTTGGACAAAGAGCGAAGCTGACTGACGCTCCTTTTTGTCATGTTTACACTAGGATTTTAATTCTTTTGAATCACATAGGTTACTCAAATCTTGCTCAGAGGGAACTAATAAAATGTTTAAAGCAGAGTAAAAGTCCAAAAGAGGACGTTAGAGACAAATGAAGAATGAACATGACATTTGGCAACCTCAGACTGAACTAAAAGTGTCGCCTAGTGTTGCTCTGTTCCTCTGTCTCACCTGCTCTATTTTATCCGCCTTTCTCTCTGTTTGTAGGTGAGGCAGCTGCAGAAGGAGAGCGGCACGGCGGAGGAGCACAGCCTGGACAAGGAGGCGAGGAAGTGGGCAAGCCGAGTGGCACGAGAATACAAGAGCATCATCCACACGCAGAGGGTGAGAGGCAGCAGACATGATGCTGCAGGCCTACCAAAACCTGGAAACCCAGTGGTTTCTTTATTAAGGGACACAATCCCGTTCACAAACATTCACTTTAAAAAAAATAAAAGATTGCCACTAAATTACCTCACCAAAAAAATTACCATTAATTACCATTAAATTGCTGCACTATTGCTGAAAAATTGGTGAAAAATTACCAGAAAAAAAATTATCAAAAAATCGAGAAAAACTATTTACAAAAAAATAAATAAATAATGACATGACAAAATAAATGACAGGAAAATAAATAGACATTTAGCAAAGTAATTGACCAGAAAATTAGCAAAGAATTATCAGAAAATGAGCAAAATAAAATAATGATTAAAAATAGCAAAAAAAAAATTGTAAATGTAATTACAAGAAAACTACACTGATGATTATTATTAAATAATTCTATCCTTGAAGAATAAAATTAACCAAAAATATGTTAAAAAACAAAAAAGGAAAAATAATAATTATGTTTAAAAAAAAAAAAAAAAAAAATTGGTTTACAAATTTAAACAATTTCCTGTCTTGTGGATTGCATACTTGTCACTGGCTTTTTAAACAGTTAAACAAAGTTGTAAAAACACCTCACAGGGTTGCATAGTATTTCAGTGACCCAGACAAAGTAACCTACCAAGTTGCTTCATAATCAGCAGAGATCACACTTCTGATTTGGTTATCTCAAACCCCCAGCATCCGTTGATTTTACAAGGAGGGCTGTAAATCAGTTTACTTGTCATTTATGAAGCGCATTTCCCCTGCAGTAATTTCCTTGTATATGGAAAAACAACAGGATGCACTGAGGACAAAATCAGGGCCTTTGCCAGGGCAGCACATTTTTAGGAGATACAGATTTTTGCAGTGGATAGGTAAAACACACTTCTTGAGCACCGGAGGGTTTTGACAGGGAAGCACGCAGTTTGAATTTTATTTTAGCTCTGACAATGGCTGACTAATATCTGTGCTATTTGAACATACTTACATTATAAACAATGAACATGTGGAACCTTTTTATGACTCAGATTTGAGCGCACGTCTAACTTGGTGATCGTAAAATCTGCCAATGAGTGCCATGCGTTGAGAGTAAAATGATAGTGGCTTCTGAAGGATATGAAGCAATGCAATACCGATAAGAGCTGACCGTTACCCCCTTCCTTACATTCCCAGACATTTTGTCGTAAAATCTCAATTGATGAAGATAACAGCGGTTGCCAACCTTACCGATCAGCTTTTCCCCGCAAACCTGGATGTTACGGTCTGTTTCTAGTAACCAGGAAATGAGTCACTTCTCTTCTGTTTTCAATTACCAAATTTATCATTGTACAGTTCCCGTCCTGTTTGCAGTTGTGAAATATCAGTTCCCCCCTCTTTGCGAGTGTCTTTGAAAGATTTCATGTCGCCGTGGTCAATTGGAGGTTGTTTTTGTTCGTGACCTTTTCAGGCCCTGGAGGAATATGGGACCCAGGAGGCCTCGGAGCAAAACAACAGCGAGCTGGAGACCAAGATGGAGGTGGCCAGGCAGAGTCTTCGCAGGGCAGAGGTAACGTGTGTGCATGTGTTTTTTTGTTTTTTTTTTTATGTGTGTATGTGTGTGTGTGTGTGTGTGTGTGTGTGTGACTTGTGTGTGTGTCTGATGTGGATTTCTCTGGTTTCTCGATCAGCGTTCCAGCACTTGAACGGAGGCCTTGTGCTCCCCCTACTGGTTCAAAAGCAGAGAATGTTTTGTAGCATGAAGTTTTCCTGATCACATTGCATATCGTGACACAATACCTGATGACAGCTTCATCAAAAATTATTAGTAATGAAATCAGCATTCAAAACCTAGTCCATATCAGTTGACCCCTAAAATTAGCGCTCAATGATTACACAATTTTTTTGCTTTTCTGCTTAATTGATATCTGTCATAGTTGTATAGCTTGTCTGCAGTTGTGAGTTTCTGTGTTTGTTTGTTTTTCTTCCAACGGCAGACTGTGAAAGTGAAGGCGGAGGCCCGTCTGGACCTGCTGCGGCAGGCAGGCGTTGCTGTTGAAACGTGGCTGAAGAGCGCCATGAACCAGGTGATGGAGGAGCTGGAGAACGAGCGCTGGGCCAACCTCAGTACCCACGATCCCTCACTCTCTGTAAGATCACCAGTGCATGACATAGATGCTAAAATACAAGCGGGGGGCATCAGTGAGGCAGATGCTTTTTTTTCTCATTTTAACTCTAAACTTTCTTATTTACAAATCGCCTGTCTCCAGGTGGGACTGGGCCATATGGACAAAATCAAATCTCACAATATCTTTGACCAAATTCCCATTGTGACAGCATTGTAGGGAGGTCTATTTGTGCTTTCATGAGATTTTACACACTAGATTTTTGATAAACAGCCGTTAGTAATGTGGATATGAAGCAAATAAAAGAATAGCTACGACAGTTTAATAAGTGCAGAAAACTATATTCCTTTACTGTAATGCAGCTTTTACAACATGGAAAAGACAACACAGACGTCATAGCACCATACACAGTATCCAAAATATCTAGTCTTGTATCATGACATCAGATTGTTGTAATGCCCTGCTCAGCCTGTTCCTCTAACGGTGGAAACAGTGCATTATGTAATGTAATGCAATTATCGGAGTCAGTATTTTTACAGTATTTTAAGTTTGTCTCAGGTTCTAGTAATCTAATTTGTAGCAAATTACACGAAACCTGCTCAGACTTGTGGAGAAAACATTAAACAGCTGTAAAATAAATAACAGCAGCTTAGTGAATGTATGTCTAACCACAGTATTACTGATTAGTGTCATCTAGCAGGTTGACCAGCCTTGCTAACTAGTTTGACAGTCAGAGCAGAAGAAACACTGATTTAGAGATATTATTGAACAAGGGGCTATAATTTATAATTTATGATTCAAAATTGTAGTCTGTAAAATGTCAAATTTAACCCTTGTTCTTGCATTACATAGTAAAGATCATATTAAAAAACATTCTACAGGTAACTCATTCATTTAAAGTGTATTTTAGATGTTTCCCCTCATTTTTTAGACGTAGATTTCTGACTTTTCTTTCAGGAATTTCCACTCAAATAAATTTTCATCCAAAATAAGAGATCTACTCAACAATATTTTGGTTTGCCACTCTTAACTGTGTCTGTGTCACCATGAGCCAGTGGTGTCATGTTTTATGTTGGTTTGGTTTGGTTTATTTACACGTATAAGAAGCTTTACAAAAGATGAAAAATAAAATGAACAGGGATAATGTGAGGGAGAATTGCCTAAAAAGAGGCTTGAAAAGTGGCATTCTCCAGGCAGCGCATCACTGGAAGTAAGCAGACACAATTTGTATGTCATACCAATAATTAAAAAAAAAAAAAAAAAAGTAATGGAAAAGAAGTAGAAAAGAAAAAGAGACATAAATACCCATCTGTTACATAACCATAGTGAATTAAGTCATGGTCATGAGACTCTCACTATCATTAACAGACAAACAACACACACTCATGTGATATGGCTCATAGATCCATAAGGCAAGACAGATAAAAGAATTGAATCAAACAAAAAAAACAGGCAGTATTTGTAAAATTAGGATATTGGTTGTACCCAGCTTAAATAGGGAGTCCATATAGAAAATATTGACTCTTTTTTCTCATTCAACAAATGAAAAAACAGACAACTCCATATTTTGGACCCACGGTAAAATTTACTAAACTGAGATGGGAAGTGAGAGAATGAGGGGGTCTAAGAGGATACGGGCGGATTATGAAACTGATAATTGTGTCATGAAAAATATTTTCACCCAGGGAACGGCGGATTTGGAGCGAGAGGACGAGGAGGAGATGGAGGACAGTGGTGAAGTGCTGGACGACAGCAGCTCCAGTCCCTCGAGCACGTTGAGGAATTACCCGCTCACCTGCAAAGTGCTCTACTCCTACAAGGTGCTGCTGCTGCTCTCGTGTGTCTCTGTGCTCGCGTGTGTGGCCGAAAACCTGCAAATGTGAAGAGACATGACCACAAATCATTTGTATACGCTCAGAGTTCACACATTTGTTTGGTCGTAGCTTTACAATTTTAGCTTTTTTACCCCGTTTTGTACCGGATAAACCTTTTAGTGTAAATTTATATTGCACATATTTTCATTCGTGTTATAATTCACAGTTTCTGCTGCTATTATTTAGCAGACTCTCATTATCCTATAAATGTGTTTGCTGTCACTCACACTAAAACTGGAGAGAATTAGACTTACCTGCCAAAACAAGTTAACAAATTTGCTGCTAATTGGGCCAGAGGGGCATTGTATCGACTACGTGTTTATTTGTTATAATACATTTCTAATTATTATAGTCTTAAAGCATTGATGATGTCAGTATTGTTGATAATGTGAAAATTGTTGTGTTTCTAACCCCAGTTTGTGCTCTTCTTTATATTTTCATATTCCATTTCCTTTGCTGTATCTTATCATTAATATTAATGACCCTACTGCTCTATATGATCAATTTGATTTTGTCTTTAGTTAAAACTTGTTTTAGTTCACAAACACATAGAAAATTATAACAAGTTGTAAATATGGTTCTGTATATTCTCAGTACCAGTGTCTATGTTTATTTCCTGCCGTGGCGTCTCATATGAACAGCACAGACTCTTTTTTTATACTTTACGTTTCTTCTAATTTTTCATATTTAACCATTTCCATGTTACAGTGAAAAGCAGAGAAAAGAATCTGAAAAGACAAAGCTCATCAACAAGTATATAACTAGATATATAGATGAATAGATTAAATAAAACATAGACTCTTGGTACTCTAAAGCAGGTACTATGAAGAGATGATATTTGCCACAATACCATTTTCATTCGCTTCAATTCAGGGGCCTACGATCGATATGAGACGATAACATTGTGCCCATTTAACACAGTATCATTACAATGCGATGTTTCTGTTTTAGGCCACTTTGTATTGATTATAGTGGATCATTGATGATTAGTTCACAACAGTGATCATACAGCAATCCAGGTCGATGGACTGTTACACCTCTAAAAACAAAAGTCCGTTAAATAGCCCCTATGTTTTTTTTTTTTGTTTGTTTGTTTGTTTTTTTACTCCAAAACCCATTGGACCAGTCCATATAGATGCATGCAGGCCATTTGGGTATTTGTGGTCTACATTTAACTCATTAGTGATGATATCAAATAATTTCTTCAACTGTTAAAATTACAAAGTCGTTTTACACGTACTTGACCGCAGAGCAGGTGTTTAGATTTGGGTCATCATTCCTTGATTTGGATGGGAATCCGCAGACAAAGTAGCACCCAGCTTGTGTAATTTATTTATTTATTTATTTTTTTTTTTTTTTTCATGCTTAGCTCCTTCACTCTACTTTGCAAGTGAACACATGCAAATAATCTGGTGGGCTAATCTCTGTCCCTGTTCCCAGGCGTCTCAGCCGGACGAACTGACCATCGAGGAGCAGGAAGTCCTGGAGGTCATCGATGACGGAGACATGGAGGACTGGGTGAAGGTACTTTGCATTCTCTGCTGTAGCTGCCCCGGGCTTCAGTGTTTCAGCTGAACTCCTTCGGGCTGACATGTCATGTTTCACGTTTCTGGCTGGTTTGGTTTTGTATGTTAGGCCAAACCCTCTCCAACACAAACCCCTCTTGTTGTTTCTTGATCGGTGTGCGTTTCCTCCATTTTTTTCAGGCCAGAAACCGCAGTGGGCAGGTCGGCTATGTCCCAGAGAAATACCTGCAGCTACCCTCCTCCAACAGCCTGCTGAGTATGCTGCAGTCTCTGGCAGCCCTGGACGCCCGATCCCATTCCTCCAGTAACTCCACTGAACCTGAAACCGAACCCCCAACTAGCACTGTCAACGGAGACTCCAATGGTGAGAGAAACTACTCCTAATACTACACATATAGTTTCTGTATCGTACTATTTTCTCAGAAGCAGCTGATGCGTGCAGTGTTGAGTCAGATCCACAGAACTTGAATGGAGAAGAACGGACATTGAACTGTTGTGAAAAGAGAGTCTGTTTATATAGAATCTAGCCTTGTACCATGGCAATGCTACACATAAAAATAGCTGCCGCCCCAACCACCCCAACCCTGGTATGTTGATTTGAATGGGAGAGAGCCTTCTACTCCATTGAAGTTCTGCGCTTAGACTAGTATGAGGTTTTGAAGAGTGATGCTGACATTTTTGAATTGAAGGACAGAGATAGCCGAGAAGTTGACATTCAGCGTATTTTAATGTGACTGTTTTCATGCCCAGATAATTGTCGATATGTAGTTTAGTTTAGTTTAGTCATGTTTATTTCGAATATGTCCATAAAACACAATTCTGCAATTTAAATCATAGGAAAAAAAACTGCCAAAAAAAAGACAAAATGAATAACAGATTCAAATAGCAAAAAAGAAAAACAAACAAAAGAATGTAAACATATCCGAAAAGGAGTGAGAAGAAGTAAAACTTATGTACTCTCACCCCTCTTATAATGGCTTACATTAAATAATTATGTTGACTTCCATGCTTATACTACTACTCTTATAAAAATATATTACTCAATTTTATATCAATATATATATACATATATATTTTTTTATACTATATAAATATACATATACATACATACATATATACATACATATACCCACATACACACATATACATACACACACACATATATATACACACATACATATACATATACATATACATATATATATATACATACATACATATACACACACATACATGCATATATGCGCACAGGCATCCATATCATACTATACAGTGAGTATTTGAAATATGGAAAAGCCACTGAAACAGCACTAGCACCGTGGAACGCTAAAATTGAAACCCTAGATAATAATAAGAAAACATTCGTGCATGCTTGTGAGGTCCTACTCAAAAGGTTGGTGTGGGTTTTCTCAACCTTCCCCGCCGTGTTTCTCAGTGTCATTCGCGAAGGCCCTGTACGACTACGCGGGCCAAACGGACGATGAACTGTCCTTCCCGGAGGGCGCCATCATCCGCATCCTGAGCAGAGAGACCCACGAGGACGATGGCTTCTGGGAAGGAGAGTTTAACGGCGTGGTCGGCGTCTTCCCGGCAGTCCTAGTGGAGGATCTCAACGGTTCCGGCGAGAATGGATACGGGCAACGAGATGGCAACACACAGGTAGACGCCCACATGGATCTAATGCAGCTAAAACTCGGGTTATACTGCGTGGCTTTTAGGTCAAACATACCTTCGTCTTTGCATCACGTGCCATTTTCCCAAACCCTAACCCTAACCACTGCAAATTGTAGGGGCAGTGTAGCCAGTAGATGAAAAGGGACCAGCCTATGAGCGAGACAGGAAGAAAACATTTTAAAAAAAAAAGATAACATAAGAGAAAAGAATTGTCCATCCTCCTCTGGCGATGCATTCAATGACCCCACAGACCAGACCAAACACCGCCTCCTCTTTTGGCTTTTGTAGCAAGTCCATTATTACAACCTCCTCCACCGTCATCATATTTGTTGTTGCCAGAAACTTTTGACTCTGTGCTGCCCTCTAGTGGATTTTTGCTTAACATCCATCCATCATACATAAAGGAAGCATAAATGAGTCTTCTTGTGTGTGAGGGTTCAGAACTTTATCCGCATCGTTGTGTAAAATTTATTGCTCAAATCGACATCTGATATCTTCCTTCCTGAGCTGGCCACCCCATCAAATCTCAGCAAAGATAATTGCCACTGAAAGAAAAAAATACAATAAGTGTGGAAAGAGAAATTGGCAAACATTTCCGCTGCATTCATTCATCTTTCTTTCACGCCGCAAGGCTTCCCTTTCCGCTTTGGCCCAGAGTGACCGATCCCCCCGTAGTCCCTTCCAGCTGGGGCCTTTCCACAGCAGCCCGCTCCAGACGCCCACCCTGGCCTCTCCTCAGTCAAGCCCCTCCAGCGCCGCCACTTCCCCTATTGGCCGACCCCCCTCCTATCTCAACGGTCATCATCGGCCACCGCCAGCACCGCACAAAAGCGCCTTTCACAGTAAGATCCAGCAATTTATATGTCTTTTTTTTTTTTTTTTTTTTTTAGAGGAAGAAAGCAAATGTTGATGGTAGAAAAATGTTATTTTAGTGAGAATAAGTGTCTGTTACCATCCTTAGGTCCAGCCCAAGGCTCCTCTCAGCAGCCTCCCAAGTACCCTGATGGTGGCTCCGGCACCATTCGCCCTGTAAGTAAACACATTTCTTAGGCTGTTACATGAAAAGCTTTATCTCCTTTTGCTCCTTCTCACTGTATTCTGCTTTTTGTTGGTTTTTGTTGTTGTTGTTGTTGGTTTTTTTTTTTAATCTGCCTCAACCACATCTTCTGCTTGTGGTCACTTTGGTTTTATTTCCATTGCAACATCACACTGTAGTCAGGTGTCGATGCGGGGAATTTTGTTTGTGTTGTTAAATAGTTTCTAAAGCAACATTGCATGCATCTCACATGGACCGCTTGATCGGGTTTCTTTGTTTAAACGGCAAAGAGAAAGACCGCCTGCGCTGTTTTTGGTGACTGAGGCCGGTCAGATGCCTGAGATGAGTGAAACCCTGCCTGCTCCGGAAAAAAGGCAGCAAACACTCCTGCTCTTCTCGAGAGGGGAGCTCACATTTTCATGTCCTCAGATGAAAAAGTACAAACCTGATGATGAGTTCATTTGAAAACATTTTTGTCATTCACTTGAACTTGCCACCTAATTGTTAGAAGTCTAATAAAAGTGGAAACTCTGTATTGAGACATCTGAGACTTATTCTCTGCATCTTTTCTTGATTAGATTTACAGTACGCCTGTTTTCACACAGCCTGTCAGTGCAGTAGACTCATACTTGCATTAGCTCGTGCTGTTTTCATCTTGAAGGATCATACCAGTGATTTTGCATGTTTAATGTCTACAGATATCTACAAAATTTATACATTACGTGTTTCTGCTAATCTTTTCCCAAAGCAAGCCGTCGTATTTTAGAGCTCCCGTGTCATTTTTCCTACCTTTTATCCAGTTATGGCTTTCCAGTCGTTTTGCTACGATATGAAAATCAACATTCAGAGACGTCAAACTTTCTTCACACCAGTATTCCATCACCGTGATAAAGTTCTCCTAAAAGCAGCAGCACTGTTGGATGCTTACATGTTGTGAAATCTTTAGTAGCCCTGCATGATCTGTAAAATAGTTTGTTATAATCTAAAATGTGAGTAAATGACAAGTGGCAGCAAAGTGCAATGCAGCTTTAGCTCTGTGTCATCAAGCCTCTCGGCTCCGGTTTGACGTGTCCGTCCGTCTTTGTCCGCAGGTCCGTGCTGCTCCGCCCCCCCCTAAGCAGCACCCTCGTGGGCAGGTGAAGAGGAGGGAGGAGGTGGAGATCACCCTGGTGTAACGATGTCACCCCAGCGGTGGCGGCAGCTCCGTTCGAACCAGACGGGACCTGGTTGGGTCTCGGCCTCTTGACGCCCTCCCAGACGAAAACAGAGGAAACTTGGACCCCGTGAAGCAGCCTGGCGGCCAGGAGAGGCCCCGCGATTTGTTTTCTCTTCTTTTTTTTGGTCACACAGCACAGTGTAACGACTATTAGGGTTAGCGCGGTGAGGAGGAACCAACTGTTGTGCCTTTCGGTCTCTGAACTCCTCTCTTTTGTTTTTATTTTCCTGTCCCGCTTGTTTTTTTGTTTGTTTTTTTCATTATTTGCTTCTTGCGCTTCTTCTGGATCTTTACACTTCCTTGTCTAGTGTTTTGTCTGTGAGGGTTTGACTGATATGAAGTCAGTATTTTCCTTTTTATTACCAATCAGATATGAGTCAGTGTCGTCCACCTCTTTATTCCTTATTCCTTATTTGGATTGCCATTAATCTTCCTGGGCTCCACGAAAAAAATAGCAACAATAAAAACAAGCAATTATTAAAATCACACTGTATAAATAACGCAAAAAGACTAAAACAAGCTAAATGTAAAGATCAGTAAATACGTCAAATAAGTCCACATATGAAATAACAGAAAAGTAACCTACAGTGAAAACAAAAAATAAATCAAATGTCAAATACGCAACAACAAAAAGCAAAGAAATTCAAACAATCCAAACTAGTGAGACAGAAAAAAACACAATTATATCCAAAAGAAATTCATCAGTTTCTGTTTTGATAAGCTTTTAAAAGAAAATCTACTTGTAGTTTGTGTGTCCACCTCTGATATGGATGTGATACAGTTTAATTGATCACGTTTACTGGATAATTGAATGCAACAATCAGACATGATGTGTATTTTTTTATTACTGTTATTACAAATAATAGAGAGTTTTAGAGTCCAAACTCTGTTTCAGAGGCTTTTTCTTCTGTGACAAGAATAAAACTTGAAAATATAAAGGGAAAATTGAATATTGGCACAACATAGCAGTTATTGGCAGCTTCGGCCCAAAACCATCAGAATCAGTGCTGACTTCTGAAAAACTCGTATCAGTCAAACTCTTATTTTCTAAATGCTTCTGTTCCTCTCTGCTGTCAGTCGTAGCAACTGATAATGTAATAACTGGTCTATAATAACCTGAAGAAAAGGAATAAACTCTAAATGTCGCTCTGAATGGACTGAAAACATAACAAAACCCGTTGATGTGTAACATCACATTGATAAATGATTTAGTGGTGTTTGATTCATTTTAAATTCACAATACAGTAATGACTAATGGTGCAACAACTGAAGTTAAGGCTTTCTTATGAGTTATTACATAATTCATCACTAGATTAAAAACTGCTATAAATGTTGCATTCTGGATAAAATAATAATTACAAGTTAATGTAATATAATTTTATTATGTTGTCTAGAAATTCACGTTTTCTTTCTTTCTTTTTTTTTACCCCATTCAGAGAGACATTTTTATAATATTTTAATAATAAATCATCACATTGTCGGCCAGTTGTAACCTCAGTTGCTACGTGGCTCTTTCTCTCTTCGATAGTCGGGCATTGAGCTGCGCGAGTCTCGCCTCGATTTGAGTTTTCACAATTGGATTACTATGCAACAGAGATACGCCTGGCGAGACAGAGCAGAATTTTCCTTTGCCTTTTTTGTTTTGTTTTGTTTTGTTTTTGGTTTTTTGCTCCAGCCCAAACCAAAAGTCTGGTTGTCTCCATGCATGATTTAAAAACCTCCTACCTGACAGAGGCTGGTCCTCTCCTTTTTTTTTTTTTTTTTTTTTTTTTTTTTTAAATACAAGCAACTGGACACAAAGTTTCACAAACAAGGGAAAAGTGGCAATTTTAGTCGGGGGATTGTTGTCGCAGTAGCTAGAATCTCCTGCTTGAGGAATGTTGTCTGATCAAAACTATGGATCCCCTACCTTTTTTTTTTTGTTTAATATCAAAGCAACCCCCCACCTCCCACCCCTTTTATTATGACCGTTTTCTTTGCACCAAATGCTAAGAAATTCTGGGGGGGGGGTACATATAGTGCGAATGAATATATGTAGTGTTTTTTTTGTGTTGTGTTGTAAAATAAGGATGTAGCTATGTTGTTATGAATACTAATCTAGGCCTCAACTAGCCAGTAAAGGTTGCTGGTGGGAGTAGCTGTCTGGTGGGAGTTCGGTGGGCGTTTCGGAGCGGGGGCGCGGCTGGCCACAGTTCATGTTGCGGTGATGCTCGGTTTGTCGGGAGCATCCAGACTCGCCTTCACAGTTTGAGGAGGAGAACATCCTGAGCTGGCAGCTGTCCAGTTGAAATGTATACAGACTGTCATACTGAAGCACTTTTTGACATCTTTTTATTCCTTTTCAGTATTGCTGTTTGGTCTCTGTTGTGGATGCTACGTTGTTCCTTTTTTTTTTTTCTCATTTGACATTTTGTTTACCAGCTATATTGGTATGAATATGTTTAACTGCTCTTGAGTTATTTAGCCTTAAATAGCCGTTGTAGTGTCCTTTGGTTGAGACTGAGGTATGATCTTTTCATTGTATCGTTGAAATATTGAAATATCAATAGTTTACAGAGTGTTTGGAGATGGATATCTGTACAAACAGTGCAGTGAAATTGTTTTTTTTTTTTTTTTTTTTTTTTTTTTTTTTAGAATTAGGGTAAAACCTATTGAAACGTAGTTCAATTCGATCATAGGAAAAGAGATATCTGTCAGCCACGTTGCTGTGTTCTCGTTGATCTCCTTGAGATCTGAATGTCATCAAACTTATTTTTGAAGTTTACATGTACCCTGTTCTATTGAAAGAAGATAGTCGTCAGACTGAAGCCTCTTTTCCCAATAGAAAAGTTGATTGTTGATGAACTTGCTACTGGTCCTGATTCAGTTTGCCTTATTTTGGGGTTGAGGGGGCTCGTAATCTAAAACTGAAATTCAGTTACAAACTGCCCACGTTTCCATAATGTAAGGTCTGCAGAGGTTTTTGAGCATCACAATTATACACCAGTGGATGTTAAACTGTATTTATTGTGTACAAATAAATGTGAAATAAAATAGCTGAAATAAAACACTAACATTAGTCCTGTTTTTGTCGTGTTACTATTTATCAAATTTGGGATTGATTTAGCACCCTGTGAAGTGTATGTGTGTGTGTGTGTATGTGTGTGTGTGTGTGTGTGTGTGTGTGTGTGAGAGAGAGCACCCTCTCATTGTAAATATAATTACTGCATGAAGACGCTGACCACGCTGTGACTCTCCCACTGACAAATGTCCAGTTTGGAGCCTTGGTACCTGCGGTGGCTGTGGCAGTGCTCTGGTGCTGTTTGCAGCCGGTGGTTTTGCATGATCCTGACTGAAACCTTTTGTTCACAGCAGCAATAAAGTGACTGATTTGAATCCCAGTGGCCTTGCGGAGTGAGCACAGGCCCGCACAACACTTTGTAAACAGCTCTAAAATTAGGCCTCTGCTAAGTATGGCTGATGCAGAAACTGTTTGTCACGTCTTGCCTCCATCGCTGTGATGTTTTGTTCTCTCTGGTCTGCTTGCCTCTGGTGGTGTGAGGAGTCTTCAGCTGCTCCAAAATGCTGCTGCAGGAATCCTGACCAGAACAAGGACAATTGAACACATCACGCCTGGCCTGGCTTCACCTCATTGGCTCCCAATTCGAACCAGGGCATATTTTAAAATCCTCTTGGTAACCTATAAGATCCTAAAGTGGCTTGCACCTGCCCACCTACAGTATCTGACTTGATTAAAGTAAACCCTACAGGCCACTAAGCCTTTTCCTACTGCTCTCCCTTCCTCTGCAAAGGTCTACCTAAAGAAATTAGGGAGACACTCTCTTGTTACTTTTAAATCCAAACTTGAGCCTTATATGTTTTCTCTAAGCTATAATATAATTTAAAATAGAATATAATTTTGATTTGAGCTTTGAGGGAGCCTCAGTCTCTCCTGACTTAGTTTAGTTTCTGCTGGTTTAGATGTTCCACAAGCTGTGGCTCAAAGCATCACCTATAAAAAACGAACAAACAAACAAACAAACAAAATCACCGTGTTGGCAATGAACGCATCGCAGTGTGCAGAAATTAAAGTGCCAGAAATTAAAATCCCTCCCCTCACCGACTCGTTTGTTTACATTGACTTTTGAACCGCAGACTGTTTGTCAAGCGGACTGAATGAACGACGTCATTTCCGGTCATCACTTTCGCTATAAACGTAAATTCTTCCCAACATGAAACAACAGACGCACTTTTTGCGATTAAAATGATTGAACATGTTTGATTTACAGAATCATTTCTCACTAAATGTAGACAAATATTTCATCCTAACAAACAGATATAAGACAATCCCATTTTTTCCGCTGATAAATCTGACATAGTTCATTTTATTATAATTTTGGCTAAATATTGTATCCATAAAATGAATTTGGCTTAAAAAAAAAAAAAATACCTTCCTTTTACATTTTTAAAAAATTCCGATTTCAAAACATTTGACTATTACTGAAAATATAAATTCAGAAATCACAGACAAAAACTATTAGATTACTTCGACATTTCAGATTTACTCCAGTTAATTTGCAGAGCCTGAAGGGTTTTTCTTTGTTTGCTTCTTTCCCCTACATTTTGTAATTTGTTTTTCATTGCAATTTATCTTTATATTATTTTTACACTGAAGCATATTTTCAGCAACTCTTGAAATGACTTGAAGAGAAATGAAAAGAAATGAAAAAATGTATGTAATGTGTACTTCATGTATTTGAATTTCAAAAAAGGGAAATTCTGTAAGCTACACAGACTCAATCACATAACGCAGAAAATTCGAGGAGATTTCTTGTATATTTACAAATAAATCCATGACATGTTATTGTTGTGTTTTGTTTTGGCGCAGTTTCTACAGACAAACAAATCTGGGTTGTAGTACTTCAGGCGGATATTTCGCTTTTATTCTGAAGGGTAAATCTTTCTCTTCCGGTTTTATTGTGGCTGCTGGCTAATTTAGAGCAGCTTGACAACGAGGAGCTCCGGGGCACTATTTCTCTGCCGCGGTGGATTGTGGGCCGTCATTAGGTCTGTGCTCCTCCGGCGGAGAGGAGCAGGCGGGACGGGCTGTCCGACCCGGGACGGGCCCGGACCGGACAGGGAGCCCCTGCAGACACAGGAGGTCCACAGGAGCCGCTCCGCAGGTTAACACTTAAACAGGTTATCAGTTTTTAACATGTGACCACCTGAGCCGGAGTCGGACTGTCCCGCTGTGGGATGAGCAGCAGCAGCTCATCAGTGTGTGTGTGTGTGTGTGTGTGTGTGTGTGTGTGTGTGTGTGTGTGTGTGTGTGTGTGTGTGTGTGTGTGAGGCGCTGCTGTGTGAGCTGCGGCTGAGCGGAGACTCTCTGCTGGACAACAAGACACCAAAACACTGAAAACAGACTGACTCCAACTGTATGAACAGGTTTCCTGTGTGTGTGCTACACACACTGAACACGACTGTGTTCATCTGTACTTACACTGCTACTCTTTATACTCAGGCTTATTTCCAAACTTACTCACACATTTTGAACTTGTAATTAGTGGATCAGAAGAATATGTTTCAGTTCCTTGATGATCATAATAATAAGAATCATCATCATTATTAGTAGCAGTAGTGGTATTAGTACTGGTATTGGTATTATTAGTATTGTAATGAATAAATAAATGAATAAATAAGTGTAACACTAATGTCTTGTTGCTCTTACAGAATGTTTGAAAAGAGCTAAGGGGACGATATGTATAATAAATACATACACACATATATATTCAGAAATAAATAAATAAATACAGACATACATACACATACATATATAACATACATATACAAACACATAGACACATTTATAAACCCACATACACACACACACACACACACGTGTGTCTATATATATGTATATATGTATATAAAGACACACACATACATACATATATACATATATATATACATATGATGATGTAACAACAGGTAGAAGAAGAAGCAGAGGAACAAGTTATTATTAGTAGTAGTAGTATCAATAAATGAATTTTAAAAAATAAGTGTAACAGTAATGTCTTGGTGCTCTTACAGAATTTGTTTGAAAAAGAGCTAAGAGGGAAAATATATTAAATATATTTATTTAAATATTTTAAAATAAATTCCTCATATTAAAATAAAATGAAATATATATGTAAAAAAAAATCAAATATATATGAATATATATTCTAAATATTAATCACTATTTTATACACACACACACACACGTGTATATATATGTATATGTGTGTGTACACACACACACACACACACACACACACACACGAGGAATTTCTTGATGCCCATTAGCATGGCACATGACGTGTTGTAGTGAAAACCCTTAGGCAGAAGTCAGTGAGTTATTCATCACGTTGTGCCTAAACTCTGTGTTCAAACGGACTTGGTTTATTTTCACCTGTTCCTCCTGGTTCAGTTCACTCAAAACCCAAAACGCTGAAACGCTACTTTTATACTGTGTGTTTTTAATTTTTATCATTATTATTATTATTATTATTATTATTGTGAACGTTGTTACCGGAAGTCGTTTATTTTATTCCGGCTGGCTTGACAGTGGTGTGGAAAAAATGGCTGCTTCGGCGGCAACAGCGAGTTGTTCCCCCGGTTTGTGTCCAAGTTACGCTGTGATCTGCTCCTTCCTGGAGCGCTACGGAGCGCTGCTGGACTTACCGGAGCTCACCTTCCCGCAGCTGGAGCGCTACCTCCAGGACACAGCCTCAGGTAGAGCCGCCGAGCCGCAGCCGCTCCGGGGAGGAGAGACTTCACCGTTGCATTAATGATAGTGCTACCGAGCTAGCAGGCTAGCAGCTAGCTAGTTGTGTGTTATTGTGTGCTTTTCTAACCTTGCACTTTACTTAAATATCATTTACTTACACCCCAGAGCTTCTGTTCGAAGTGAAAAATGTGCATATGCATCATTTTGCGATTTTCAAGTGCCAACTTGCCGAATTATTCGATGTTTTATCGCAGTTTTCAGTTTTTAAATTGGGCTTAATGTGTTTTTTTTTTTTCAAGCAGCCTTTATCTGCTTTTGCACTCCTTGTAATACAACAGAAAGAAATGTGCGTTGTTGACAGAGTGGCTGCGGGAGGCTGGTTCACGCACTAATTTAGTGAAAACACCGCAGCCTCACATACTCAGACGGGAAAGGTGTCATTGCGTGAGACGAGCACGAAATTGTGCACTTTATTTACAGTTACAATATTTTGGCATATAGTGGTTCGCTTGATTAATGTCAAGCCAGCCACTCTGACCAGACGGACTTCCGGTTACCGCTTTCAAAATAAGACTTCCTCGCTGTGCACAATCTTTAACATTACATAATCTCTTCGGTTTATTTAACAACCACAGTTTCGCTGCTGTGTAGAATCTAATGTGTCATGTCATTACTCACGAAACATGGTTTTAATCCGCACGTACCGGCAGTGAATTGCTCTTTTGTTTCTCTACTGTCAGACCGCATTTTGATTAGTGTACTTCCGCTTGTGTGTGGCTAACTGTGGCTAACTTGACGCAGCTCTGTTGGCTGGCGGCGGCTGTGCGCATGCGCGGCCCTATCTGCGCTGCTCCTGATTGAGTGCCCTGTGTAATTTACGCCTCATTCAGAGCCGCTCCATTCAAATGAACTGGCGCAGTGTGCTCGTCCTCCACGTGTTTTAAGCGTCAACCTGTTGATATTATTTTGTTGATTCGGTGTACATCCCGGCAGCGACGCTGTTTTGGTGGCCATTTTTATTTAAAGAAATACACGGTGGTACGGACTCGGCCAGTGGTATTGTAACGACACACCGTTACGTAAAGCTTCATTCAGAAAAGCGCACAGTTGCTCAGTTTCCACAAGTTTGCCTTGACGAGAAATATTAAGAAGAAATAAAAACACCCTTCTTTCATCTCAAGAACATCGCCAAAGTCAGACATTTTTTCTTTTTTCTTTTTTTTAAACCAAAAATACTGAAATCTTCATCCACACCTTCATTACATTTAGATTATTATGACCAATCTCCAAAGCGGTACCATATATGATGACTATGGGTTCACGCTCATTTTTATATTTTTATCTTTATTTATTATTTTTTTAACATTATCTTTATTTTCTTTCCAGTGTACTTGGAATAAATGATTGCACATGGGCTAGATAAAGTCAGTTTGAATGGTTACTCAAGAGTGGGCTGCTGTCAATCAGTATACCATTCAAATCTCAAAATTTAATTTAATAAGAGATGCACAACGTTTTTTCTTTTCTTTTTTCTCTATTTTTCTTCACCTATATCAGGTTCCCATTTTTTTCTTGCTCTGGCCCACATGTAGAGGGACTGTTTGTCCTGAGAGCCACTAAATATTTTGTGAAGTGAAGTTGTCAAAAAGTAGTTAAACTCTCCTTCATAAGGGTGATTTCTGCCTTTGCCCTATATGTAGCTGCAAATAACTGTCTTTCATTCAATATAAACAAATGTAAAAAAAAAAATTTCTATTTTTTTTTTTGGACATCGCATGGCATTTAATCTGCTTCATTAGACATTACCACATGGTCCTTGACAGGCTACAAAACTACTATCACTATAAAATTCATCATACTTTAATTATCTTACTTTTTAAAATTTGTTTCTGGAGTGTAATCCTTAATGATGACTGATATACGATAAAAAATTCAATTCAAAATATTCAAAATAAGACTGTAGCTGCTGGCGCCGTCCTTGGCTTTTTATTAGTCATCCCGATCACTTCTGTAATTGATTTGACAGGCGAAGTGGCGCTCGATGCTTGCTGCAGTGGTACCGGGCTGTGTTTAAAGGCTTTGTGTTTGAACTGTGCGTGTGATCGAGCGACTTTGCGTCTTGTTCCTCAGTTCCAAAGCTCCTGGTGGATCTTCACGTGAAGCTGCTGAGGAAGATCGGCAAGTCCGTGTCGGCAGACAGATGGGAGAAGCATCTGGTCAAGGTGAACTACGGGCTTTTCAAGGCAGATGCTGACATTTTCGGGCTAAAGCTGTGCATTATTAATCTATTTATCATACCTCCAGTATTCAGTATTTTGATCTTTATTTCTCAAACAGATTCAACAAATAGATCACCAAATGTAAGAGACAAAAAATATCTCACTAAACATCAGACAGGCGACATGTAGAAAACACACAGTATATATATATATATATACACACACACACACAAATCCTCTCAGCAAATATATATAACATGAATATTGGAGATAACTAACCCCCACCTCCCTCCAAAAATAAATATTCACACATTTTTTTCTGCTTTTTCAGCTCCTCTATTTTTTTATACTTAATAATTGTAAATGTTGTGGCTGAGAAACGTGAATCCTTGGCGTCTACATGATCAAGATATCTCAAGTGCATTGTTGCTGGAATGAAGAGTTTTACTTGATTGATCCTTCTGTTAACTTCCTTTCCAATGCAATCTTCCTGCAGGTATGTCAGGAGTTCAACACAACCTGGGCATGGGAACTCGAAAAAAAAGGGTACAAGGAGATGACGGTGGAGTGCAAGACGGGGATCCTTAAAGTAAGCACACGGTGGTTTGGTTTTGCCTTCTTTTACGTGTTCTTCAGACGCTGTAGTTGTTTTGAGGTGAGCGTTTGACAGTTTGTTGGGACTGGAGAACAGGGAGACACAGATCAGCCTCAGTAGCCTTACCGAGTCGTGTTGCATTTGATTTTACCGCTCTTTTGAACAAAAAAAAAAAAAAAAGGAAATCCTATTCGGACCAAAGTTGTTCTCAATATTACTCAGGGCTGAATCACAGAGACAAATGTACGATACTATAGGGTGATATTATGGCCATCGCTTTTTTTTTTCCCAGAGAAATATCGTTTTTTAGTTTCTTTGGCATGTCAGATCACCCTAAATACTACAATACCCATGAGCGTCAGCGACTGTTACTGTGCTTAAGACACAAGAAAAATATGTGAAATATATTTGGTCATATATTAAATTGTCCTCTAGACCTGTGGTGGCCATCAGGAACAAAACACTGCACCACTGCTGTTAAAATAATGTGAAAAATGTCTGTTTGGAAAAAAAAAAAAAAGAGAGAGACTCAAAGCTGCATAGCTCAACTTCACCAGCAGCAGCAGCAGAATGTGAAGCTCTGTGATTGACTGTTTCTTGAGGCAGTGCACTTTGAGTTAAGTCATCGCTAAGCTTTTTATTTTTATATACAGTCTTGTACCTTTGGCTTTCTTCAGTCAGCATGAATTATTTAATTATACTGAAGATTCAACCTGGAGAGTTTCATTCCCATCCAGCTGTTGGAAATGCGTAAACAGGTCATCACTTTTAGTAAAATGAGTTGGATTTTTAAACGAAAAGACCCCGTCGACTACACGGCTCTGAACACATAACAAAACAGCAGTTACAGTGTCATTTAAAAAAAGGCAAAGTAAGGGAAAAAAATAAAGGTTTTTGTCAGTTCTGTAGTTAAAAATGGCGATGGCGTTGTTTCCGACAGAAGCAGCACATTAACCGGCAGGCGTTTCAACCAAAAATTCAAATTTAAAAAAACAGGGATTCTGCTTATATGTTGTGAAATGTTTTAGTGCACCAGCGTGATGCAGAATGGTTTGTTGGAGTGTGAAACGCGGGGTAATTATTGCAAACACAGTAAACCTTCAGAATCACTGGCATGGTTCTTTTTAAGGTACTTACAGGCACTTCACAGGAAAAGTAACTTAAATAAAGAAAAGAATTACAATTTAAAAAATTAAAATCAAAGTCAGACAGATGAAATGATTCGGCAGCGTAAAAATAACAAAGGACAGTGAGGAAAAGTGAGGTGGAAAAAAAAAATCCAGCTTTAGAAAACATTTGGAGGAAATACCTAAAGAAATTGAAGGATAACCATCGGCCAGTAAGACAGATTCATTTTAGATAACAGTGGGCTTTAAGGAAATACGTATCGAAAGTATTTATGGTTATAATTACCGGCAGAAGCGGTCGGTACTTCTCAGTTTGATATTGCAGACATCAGGCCGTTCTTGGCAGAGGTTTTTCTCAGAGAGGAAGGGATTTTATTGGATACACTGGATAAGACAAAGCGATTGTTTTGATTTTATTTTATTTTTTTGTGCCTGAGTCTGGAAACTGGAAAACCAGAAGCCAAGGACTAGAGCCTTTCGACTGCTGGCAGAGGCAGGCTCAGTGAGAAAGAACGTGTTTTTATTTATGCACTCATTAAAATACTAACAGACAAATGCAGTGTATGACCTTTTTCAGTTGCCTTCTTTGTCCCAGAGTGGACAAAAACAATTGATAAATGTCAGAGTAAAGAGCTTAGGTGATGTGCCATGTCCTTGAGTGTGCTCGTCGAGGTCTGGAGAAGAGATTTAGAAGCGTGGATGTTTTTCACGGACGCAGCGAGCACTACGTTATGTCGTTTGTCTTTTTTAGATTTTTGTAAAACACTTGGCCCAGGTGTGGCCGTGGCTAGGACTTTTTCCTGGAAACGGTAACTTGCGGGTTTCCTTATTCAACTTTCGAGGTTGGCATATTTGAGTTTGCTGTTAGGTGTCTCCTAACACAGCGTTTAGAGCAGATAAGAGACTTGTAATGAGGATAGTACTCAAATACTCTGTTAGTACATACTGTGTCACTACTTTTTCCCCCTAATTCGACTTAATTTGACCCAGACTCGGGAGAGGGGGAAAGGTGCTCACTGCATATTTCGTCCTCTCTTGGTCGTGGGATGAAATTCACACTGTGACCTGGAAATTTCAACAATAATTTTAATGGTAGTGGTTCCTCTAAGTTGTCACTGTTGTTTGAATTAGGCTTGATTGAGAGCTATGGTTGCTGCTGAGAAACAAACAAAACGATGTTTTGACATTAGGAAAGCTCAGGATTTGGTGTGTTCAGGATCCTCGGACAGTGTCGTTAGGGAAAAACAATTCTCCAGCACCTGCAGTGCCCCTGATTTCCGCATCCAAGCTTAAAATTAAATTTCTTGTAATACACTGAGTTAAACCCTGCCGTTGCAATTGGCTTGTAACCGTTAGTCCTGCATTCATAAGCAACAGCGGTAGTGGTTTCTATCTGTTGTTTCACTCATAGAGTCCAGGAATGATTTAACCTGAACGAGTGTAGATGATTATGTACCACTTGTCGCAAATGACCACATAAGTGTATTATGCAATATAAAATGGTAAAAACGCACAAAAACAGTTATATCATGACTCATTGTGTACCATTAATCTTTTTCCAGTATCTGTGTGAATCCCAGTTTGATGAAAATGTTAAGTTCAAAACTGCCATCAACGAGGAGGATCCGGATAAGATGCGGCTCCAGCCGATCGGCCGGGACAAAGACGGGCAGATGTACTGGTTTCAACTGGACCAAGACAACAACGTGCGGGTCTACATAGAGGAGCAAGATGACTTGGACGGGTCGTCTTGGAAGTGCATTGTCAGGTAAGAAGACAGACGATGTTTTAAAGACAGATGTTGTCGACACTGTGAAATGAAATGAAGCTTAAATGCTAATGCTCTCTGTCTGGCATGGCGGGTAGACTGTTAATTAATCTGTAAAGGGGATGTTTGTGTTCATCCATCTTTCTCTCCATGTAGAGACAGAAATGACTTGGCCGAGATCCTGGCTCTGCTGAAGACCCAAATCGATCCCGAACTTTTGACAAAGAAAGAACAAGAACCCAAACCTGAGGATGAAGGTGATGTGGTGAATTATAATCAGCAGTAAATGACTTGGTAGATTCATGCTTTTATTCAAGCTCAGGTCAAAGATTATTTGTATCATTGATATCAGTGAGAATCGCACCCCTAGTTATTGCATTTTTTTTTACCCATTCACACATTGAGCTATGCAGAATCATAAATCAATTTTGTAAACTGGTGTTATTTTAAGCTCATATGTCTTTTGCATATATCGGTCCTCGATATTACTGTGTTTAACAGTTAGTGGATCCTTGTTTTTATTACAGCTGGAATTAAAAAGGACGAAAGTACAACAGATGAGGATTCCAAAGATGGTGCTTGTACAGTTTCACCGAAGACGGAGAGCAATGATAAACCAGCGCAGAAAGACATCTCAAAAGAAGACGCCACCGAGGGCAAATCACCACTGAATGGCCTCAAAGATTGCAAAGATGAATCAGAGGCTTCCCTCCAATCAGAAAAGCCCGCTGTAGAGGACAATGTCATTACGAAGTCCCAGACTATTAAAGAGGAGCCGATGGAGGTGTCGGACGTTAAAACAAGCAACATAACAGCAAGTGAGCCGGCACCCGTCTCCGACAAATCTTGTACGTCGCTGAAGGCAGAGCAAGGAGAGGAGGCCAAGAGGAACACGGCAGAGGAGCTCCAGCGGGCGATGAAGAACGACCAGCAGGCAAAAATCCCCTTGAAAAAAAGAGGAATGAAACTTAGCGAGGACTTTGACAAAAGTAATAGTAGCAGCATTGTTGTATATAATCCATCCATTCCTCAGGTCAAGGAGCCTCCTAAAGTCGTTGAGATTTCTGAAGAAAGAAAGAAGGAGCAAAGCGTGAATGATCACGTTAACGGGGATTCCCAGCAGGCAGCAGATAAAGTTTTCCATAGTCGTTTGTGTGAGTCAAATAAAGAGACTGAAACACGGAGGAACTCTGTCGATGGCAAAGAACAGCCGGCTAAACTAAATGCAGATCAAAGCAAAGCTGAAGACGTCAGAGAAAAGGAGGTGCCGTCCACAGTCAAGGATGGCATAAAAGATTTAAAAGACGGAGCTGCCGATAGAGAGAAGTCCATGGAGGTAGTCACATCAGATCAGGCAGAATTAGATAAAGGTCTTGACATGAACGTAGAAAAGGAAAACACTACGGCACCAGAGGGGAAGGAAGCTCCTGTCAAATGTCCAAAGCCGGAGCCCTCACCTCTAATAACAGAGTCACCTCCTTTATCTAAGGATGTAAATAATGTTCTTGTGAAGACACCTGATCACGAAGAGCATGGCAAAGTCAACGAATCCAAAACGATAGATACAAAAGTGGCCCCTGCGGTTGCAAAGGCATCAACGTTAAAAGAAGATGTTAAATCTCCGACGTCTGATGAGACGGAGAACCTAGATTCAAATCGTGATGTTGTATCCAAAGGGGTTAAGTCAAACGATTCTGAAAAATCGGAGGAAAAGCCAAGTTCAGAAGTCAAAGATGCGTCTGAGTTGAAGCAGACTGGAAAACCAAACATGGCAGAAATCGCAGAAAATGTAGCAGACCCTAAACCCACAGAAACTGCCACTGCTAAAGAAATGGGGACACCAGAGCCTGTTGCGGAGAAAGCAGATAACGTAACACCCAAAGAGGTGCCGGAAGTCACTAAAAAAAACAAAGCACCATCCTCAGAGAGAGATCCTGCCGAGGAGTCTGGCGATTCTAAAAAGATTATATCACCATCAGTCATTAAAAAGACAGAGATCCTAAAACACAGTAATGATACGGAGAGCCCAGACAAGCCTGAAGACACGCAGAATTCTTCAGTCATTAAAAAAGCAGATTCACCGCTTGACAGTGAACATCCAGAAGAAAAACTCAACACTAAAGAGGCAGCGGAATCCTCTGTCATTAAAAAAGCAGAGAGCCCAGAGTCTTTTAAACCTAACATGAAGGATGACAGCCTCAAAGATACAGAAATGCCTGCCGCTGTGGAAGAGGAAGCTGTGGCGACTGGTGCAGCCCCTGAGAAAGTCACCATGGAGGAGAAGGAAAAGCCTACCCTTACAGAAGACACAGAGAAAACTGTCAACTGTAAAGAAGGTGAGACAGATGATGCTGATAAGGGAAACGACTGTACGTCCAGGCCCATGGAGGTAGAGGAGGTGGCTGGCAAAGACGATCCGGCGAAGCCACAAGCTGATGACAAAAAGGAGGAAGCATCTGACGAGAAAGATAAACCACCCAGCTCTGTTGAGAAGGAAAATGTCTCTGAGGAAACAGAGAAAAAAGAGAGAGCCCAAACAGAACAGGAAAAAATATCGGAAGAACAGCCTCGCAAAAATGAGTGCCCAACTACCGTTCAGACACCGAAAGAAGGTGAAAAAGATGAAAACAAGGAAAGTGCAAAGGATGTGGACAAAGACGACCCCAAGAATGAAAGTGAGAAACATCCGTGTCAAGACGGAGAGAGCAAAGGGGATTCCACCTCAGATGAACACTCAAAAACAGACAAAGCAACGGAGGATGAACAGGCTCCTAAAGGTGGTGAGATCTCAAGTGAAACGGAGAAATCTGGACGTCTTAAAGCAAGCAAGGAGCCGGCCAGTGGTAAGCCTAGTGACAAGGAGAGCCAGGGCAAAAGCGAAGAGGGGGATTCTGCGGCGAAAGAAAAGGAGGCCGACGGTGGCGACGCTCCACCCGAAGCTCAGGAGGAGGGCGTCCGTTTGAAAAGCAAGGTCCTGGCCCACCGAAGGAGAGCCGAACTGCAGAGAGAGGAGAGGCAAGCGGATTCAGAGTCTGACACCAATGCGGGGAGGTCGCTGCGAAGGTCACCGAGGATCTCTAGGCCAACGCCAAAGGCAGTGGAGATCCAGGACAGGAAGTTGGAGAAATTACAGGCCGCTCCACTGGTTGAGAAGCACGAAGATGACAAGGCGGAGAAGGCGGTGGAGGAGGAGGATGAGGAAGAGCTGAAACCTGTTCAGAAGAAACCAAAAGAGAAAAAGGTTGACCAGGAGGGCCAACCTAAATCTAAGGTAAGGCTGATGGCAAAATTTGCACCCTTTCTCAGTCTGTCAGGTGATATTAATGTTAATGTCTGAAAAGCACTTTCTGTTTCAACGTCTTGTGATCATTTCAGGGGAGGAAGCGGCGGAAAATCAGGTGGTCCAACACTCGAACGCGGCGTAAAAAGAAAGGCTCTGACGATGACGACGACGACAGCGAGGAAGAATCCAGCGAAGATGAGGAGAGCGAGGAGGAAGATGACAGCGACGAAGACTACAAGGTGGAGAGGAGCAGGAAAAGGAGAAACCGGAACAGGGAAAGACGAAGCTCCGACTCCTCGACCTCCACAGACGATGACCTACCTCCAAACGACGACCCCTGCAAACACTGTGGCCTCCCCAATCACCCCGAGCTCGTGAGTCCCGATTAAAATCCTCATTAACATCATAAAAAATCATCACAGGACGTTATTATGTCATGTTGATCTGAATGTGAGGTGTTGAGATTAATCGATCAATATAAATAACGTTCGTTTTGTAACACACAGAAAGCTCTAGATGGCAGCATACTTTTATATTTTTGGGTCACCCTGATCAATTGCTTAACACGTTCAAACATGCTATAATATTGAAGGTGTGCCTCTGGAGATACGGGGTCAGATACCTAGACCTCCTGTTTACCACGTTATGGCATTATTTTCAACTTTAGCAGGGCAGTAACTGGAATGGGTTCTTAATCCAGACATTCTTTCTAATTATTTTAGTTTTAGGGGTGGAAATAACCTTGTGACATATCTTGGTTCTGAGAGAGTGGTCCCAATAAGGCACAGCCTGAAAAAAATTCAAAGTTTGGTCCTCAGTAGCTCCAAAACCTTATATTTTAGACAGAAAGCAACAACAAAATCTGATTTAGCACCTTTCATTTAGTAAATATGCGAAGTTTCACTACTCTAGGATCAAAATAAATAAAATTACAGCACATTGAAGGTGTGCCAAAATGCAAATCGACATATGATGCATGTCAAACAAAGTCAACATTTGTAAGACAGCACCCCACTTTGAAAATTCACCAAAAATCCATTTTTCGTCCAAAGTGGGTGAAATTTGAAAAGTATTCATAAAACATGGTTTTCTAACTATGGGATCAATGTCATTGAAATCTGAGTTGCCACAGTGACACCCATTTGATGATCTGACATGGAATGACCCTTTTGTATTTTTTCTATGAAATGTTATACAGTTAGCTCAACTCAGCTTTATTTATATAGCACTTTAAAAACAACCACAGCTGAAACAAAGTGCTGTACATGAATTATAGTAAAACAACAAAACAGTAAGAACAGTAGAAAGAATAAAAAACAATCAAACAAATTAAAACAAAGCAATAAAACAAAGAATAAAAACAATCAAACAAATTAAATCAGAGCAACGTGTGATGCTGGAATTTAAAGTCAATGTGCATAAATGATCATAAAACAACAAAACAGTAAAAGCAATAAAACAGTAAAAAGGATATAGACAGTAAAACAAATAAAACAGAGCGACGTCTCATGCTGGGTTAAAAGCCAATGAGTAAAAATGGGTTTTAAGACGATCTTGAGTAGAGTGTTGGGTGACATGGGAGTCTACATGGTGGTGAAATATCTTCATTAGTTGCTCCGTGCTCCCCTTCACGTCCATAACAGAAAAACAGCTCCCAAAATAACCCTTTTTAGAGCATAAACAAACATGAATAAAGCAGAGATTATGCCAAAGTAAAAAGTCCCAGTACCCTTTTTTTTCCCCCGCATGTAATAACAGTAATTTGTCAAAGTACAATCAGGTTGTTTCTTCCTGGCGTACGTTTACTAAGTGGACATTATTTGCAGATGCTGCCAGGTCTACTCTCTAGTTAAAATGGGAAAATAACAAGAAAGGGAGCTGTTTTGCTGTGGAAGTGAATGGAGAGATACAAATACCGTATTGTGGATTAGCAGCCGCGCAGCAAATTGAGGATATTTCACCACCACTGATCATGAAAACTGACCCAAATATAAGTGCCACCGTCCAGATACTTCAGTTCACTGTAAATTGCGATGTAATTACTTCCCACTGCCAAGAAGTACCAGCATAAATAATCTTCAAATGTCCTTCCCAGATCTTGCTGTGTGATTCGTGTGATAGCGGCTACCACACAGCTTGCCTGAGACCGCCTCTCATGATCATCCCTGATGGCGAGTGGTTCTGCCCACCGTGTCAGCACGTGAGTATGAGCCAGAGAGCACCAAGTAGTTCGAGACATTACGTAGCAAAAAAAAAAAAAGGTGGTCTACGCTCAGAGTTAATCCCTGCTGTGTTGTGAATGCCCTCTGCAGAAGCAGCTGTGTGACAGATTGGAAGAGCAGCTCCAAAACCTCGACGCCGCTTTGAAAAAGAAAGAACGAGCTGAAAGAAGGTGAGACCTCTTCCCACCCGACCTGCTGCTGAAAGATGGCAAAATAAAACTGTACTTTTTTTTTTTTTAGAGCTGTGCTTGTTTACTGACCGCACGTTTCCTCAATGTTTATCGTCCCCTCAAGGAAAGAGCGTCTGGTTTATGTCGGAATCAGCGTCGAAAACATCATCGCGCCTTCGGTGAGTATGAACACGGGCGGCAAAAACATTCATCAGCTGGAGAGCAAGCTAACCTGCGCTCGCAAAATAAAATGATGTTTCACAGTTTGCAAAATACAGCAAAAGACTTTGTGTCTTTACAGGTGGAAGTAGAGGAAGAAAAGGAGGCGATAATAATAAAAGAGAAGAAAGAAGTGAAGCGAAGCAAGAGCTGGGGTCGGAGATCTACGAGGGCGAAGAAAGCCATTAGCTACAGGTGTGAGCGCTGAGAGATGCTGTTTAACGGCTCCGTGGTGTGATAATGTGGCATTGAGGAGATCAACCACCTGTCAAAGTGTATTTTAATCTACGTTAATGTCATTTCTGCAGATTTGACGAGTTTGATGAGGCTATTGAAGAGGCCATTGAAGAGGACATCAAAGAAGCAGAGGGCGGAGGTCGGATCTGACGCAGATATGATACACACTGACTTGCTTTTAAAATGAATCTTTGCTGTGAAAATAATAATGAAATTGTAAATGTTGCATTAAATGTAACGACGAGGGATGTCCTTTTCACAGGAGCTGGTCGGGGTAAAGACATGGCCAACATCACAGGCCACAGAGGAAAGGACATATCCACCATCCTTCAAGGCGAGGAGGGCAAGGAAAACGGCCGGCCACCGCGATCCAACGCCGGCCAGCGCCGGAAAAAACGCCGGCGTCTCAACGACCTGGACAGTGACAGCACCGTGGACGAGGAGGAGAGCGAGGACGAGTTTCGCCTCAGCGACAGGTGAGACTAGACCACCGTGACCCGTGGGTATAACGTTTGATGTTTTCTTTATTACCAACACAACCACATTTTTAATTTTCTGACTTAAAGCATTTATGAAGATGTGAAAGAGAGATCGGAAAAGAAAACGTTTTATTTGCACGTGATTGTCAGGCTTCTTTTCACGACAACTTTTTTCTCTTGACCGGCGCAGCTCGGAAGAGGAGGAGTTCGTGGTGTCGGAAAACGATGCTGAGAGTGAAAGTGAGGCGAACTCCAACGACAGCGACTTCGGCAGCACCGGCAGCAGAGGGCATCGCAAACCCTCGCGAAAAACGAAAACATCGAAGCGGCGGAGAAGCGCCCGGCAGCGACGCAGACCCAGAGGGTACTCGGACGATGAAGAGGACGAGACCGATGAGGAGGACGAAGAGGAAATGGGTACAGAGATGTTTTGATTAGTTAGACTGATGGTTTGCGTGGACGTGTCTGTGTTCTTTGCTGTTTTTGATCCTCTCTGTCTCGTGCCAGTGAATACGCAGGGAACAACTGAATGTAGACATAAATCGAGACTGCAGCTGTTCGTTTTATTACACAAGGCTTGCCAAGGACAGGGAGCTTCTGGCTATCAGATATCAGTGTCCATCTCCTTGTAGTGTTTGGGGTCTTTTCCTGTAGTTGGTTCAGATTATATTCTCATTCAAATCACTGGCAACTCAGATTTGTTTCTCAGATCAGATCTTTAAGACAGACTATTGTTACTTGCACGCGATCAGATTGGATTTGTGGCTACAGACGTACCAACCTGCGTAAGCTGATGATGAGGCTTTCCAACATGGAAGCAGTTTATGTCAGCGTCTGTCCACGGACTTTGTCGTCCGTGTTTGAAATCCGATTTGAGTGTCCAGACTGAGACACATCTGTAGAAATATGACTGGAATCACATTTCAAAACACCTCCAAATGTGGTTTGGATCCAATTTGAGGGGGAGGGGGGGGGGGGGGAGTCACATTTCATGTATTTTTTTGCTGCAGTATTGGACTCATCAGCCAAAACCTTTAGATTATTAGAGAACTTAGTTATTGTGGTAGCATATTCTTGAATTTGTAACCCATGGCTGAGTGTGTGTGTGTGTGTGTGCACGCAGTGACTGAAGGCTCCAGTGAGTTCAGCGACAGTGATCTGGACATGAGTCGACGGCGGTCTCGGCGGAGTAAGAAGCAGCAGGTTAACTACTGCGAAACGTCCGAGTCCGAGGGCTCTCAGGCAGAAACCAACCGGGACCGACAGAAATCCCGGCGGCGCCTGGCCAGCTCCGACAGCGATGGTCAGTCAGCCCCCTCTCGTTTTGTTTATCGTTTTATTTATTCAAAAAATACTTTTACAGGTAGCTATAAAACCCAAGGTGGTGAAATTTCCTCATTAGTAGCTCGTTGCTGCCAATCCACATCACTGTATTTCTGTCTCTCCATTCACTTCCAAACCAAATGAACACCAACAAAGTGGATTATTCCAGTATATAGGTACCCGTTTTACCCGACATTAAACATCTCATCATGTTATTTTCCTAGTTGAACTGGAAAGTAGACCCGGCAGGTCGCGTCTGCAGGAAACTCCCACAGTAGATTTGCACCAGGAAGGAAGAAACGACCTCACCTAATTGTAATTACACAGAAAAAGGGCACCAGAAATTGTTGCTCTTCATGTTTGCAAAATCCAAAAATGTCCCTCAAAGTCTGCACGTCTGATGTGATGTGCAGTCTCAAAGCCGCACTCTGCGGGATTTTTTCCGTCACTGCACACATTGTTTTGCATCTGCATGTATATTCAAACCACCTCGCTGCAGTCTCGGCCCACTAATGCAAAAGAGGCGCCTCTGCTCTGGTCGGTCTGAAGACTTTTTCATGCCACATGGAAATATAGAATACATTAGCCAGCGTTATAATAATAATAATAACAAATGTAATAAAAGTGATGCATGTCTAACTAGATATTTGGTTAGTGGGCTGAACAGAGCGTGCAAAACACTGTTATGCTGCTTTCAAGACAACTCGGAAATAGGAAAATTTCTTTTTACGAGTAGGAGAAAAGGCATATGAAGAACTGCTCAACTCATAATTCCAGTTCCCAGACATGATCTGTAAATGTCTGTCATTTTTAAAGTTTGTTTGTGAATGGAATAAGCAGACAGTAGATTATTAAAAAGCAAATTGACTGGTGTTTTCCTTCTGCCTCTGTGTTATTTCACATTAGTTTATTATCAAAGGTGTTTGTACAGAGCACAGGTCCAGCAAAATGAGTTTTAAAACCTCTGCCTTTAATGGTGCTCTGACTTCTTCACCACCCTTTACAGAATCTGTCCTTTGTTTTGTCTTGTGTCCAGCGAGTTTTTCCAAGGACTCCGAGGAGGACTCGAGGGATCGGAGGATAAAGAGGAGAGACGACTCCTCTGAGGAAGATTCCCGGCAGCGGCGCAGACGCCTCGCGCTGAAACGCAGGAGAGCTTCCGAAGAGGACGACGACGACGACGATGATGACGACTCGGACGAATCCGAGGAGGAGGACCGTCCCATCCGCAAACGGGTGAACCGCATCGACTCGGACGATGACGACGAAGAAGAGGAGGCGGAGAAGGAGAAGGAGAAGGAGAAGGAAAGGAAAGGGACAGCTGAGAAAGCAGCAGGAAAAGCGGAGGAAGGCGGCGTTCTGGTCAAGGGAACAAACCCGTTGGACTACAATCTGGTGGAGTTGCAACCCACCAACGGACAGAGCCCGATGAAGAGCCTGGAGGGCTTCATCAACCGGCCCAGCGCCGGCGCATCAGGCCTCATCACCCATCTGGACCCATCCAAAAACATCAGCACCACACCAGCTGCTGCCATCGCACCCAACGGCCTGGTCGCCCAGGAGATGGCGCCACAGGACGACGACGAGGACGACCTGTTAGGAGTCACAGATCTAGTGGACTACGTCTGCAATAACGAACAATTGTAAAACAAAATGGTGTACGTTTCATTTTTTGTGGTATTGTATTTTTATATTGCTTAACTTTATTATTCCCCCCACCCCCCCTCACACCGACACTCCTTTTCCTTTTTTATTTTTATTTTTGTGTGTCATCTGGAGCTCGATTCTCGTCAATCCCTCCAACCAGACGAACTGGATCCCCGTCACCAGCCTGTTGCTCTCCCTGTGGGATTGTGCGGTGAATATGGGCGCCAGAAAAAGAAAAAAAAATCACTCACATCGTCAGTCAACGATCAGATAATTTGCAAACCGTAGGATCATTCAGCTCTGCCGCTCACCATCCTCATCTCCCTGTCCGTTTTTTTTTCTGTCACGTTTTGTTGTCAAATTAAGGATTCCTCAAAAAAAAAAAGAAGAAAGGAATAAATCTCCCCCATTTCCCTTCAAATTCCTAATGGAGGACGTGCTCTTAGTCTACTTGTATGGAAAAATGGCATCGCAGTGTACAATAGTATTGAATCATTTATCGTGTAGAAAATATTTGAAGATTGTCTATCTGAATGCTATCATTTTTTTTTTTTTTTTTTTTTTTTTAATTAGGAGTGTGGAATATGGCTCTTATCAAAGTCATTCCATATTTGACCTTCTGGGTATCTGTTGTTGAAAATGAATCATGGTTTTAAATTTTTAGCCCCCACCCCCCATTTTTTTTAAGCTTTCGGCTTTTAATATTGAATTTGTGACGAGACTATTTATTCGTTTCTCGACATGATCCAGCCCTAATTGGATCACGTGTTTGATAAGCTAAACCCCCCCTCCCTCCCACCCACCGTGTCAGGAACCCCCGACCCGGATTTTGAGGTATTTGAAACCCAGCCAGTATCTTCTCACCAAGATGACACATGCAGATTTGTGTGCACTAACATCGTAGATTAAAAAATAATCACATTTTAGATCAGAAACTGTTCCCTTGGGCTCGCCCAGTTGTTTTTTTTTGTTTTTTTGTTTTTTTGTTTTTTTAAATTAATACCCCTGGTATTTAATTGTCGTGCTGTCATAGATATACATATTCACCTCCTTCCACTATATGAAGGTGTGAATGTATAGATGTGACCAACTAGAGTAGACCTTTCCTCCTCACCTCTAATGTGTGAGCATGCAACCCCCCCCCCATCCCATCCCAACACCTTGTATTTTATTTTTCAAATGTTAGTCTAGCTTTTGTATATTGTATACATATATAATAATTTTAAATGTGTGCTGCCATCAATATCCGTGGTGAAATTCTCAGTGCTTAAAGGGATTGAGTAGACAAAAAAAAAAAAAAAAAAAAAAAATCAGAGAGTAAAAAACACTTCCAGCTTAATCTGCAAACCTCGCAGCTTCCTGTCCATCCCAATAACAACATCTAGTCTAGTTGCCGGTAACATTTATTTGACTTTTTGTGGATTTTTTTTTTTTTTTTTTTTTTATTATTATTTTCTAATGTATTTTTTTGTATATCCAAACCTCTATTTTTGTTGTCTCTTTTAGTGGACGGTAAAGCGGCTCGTTTCCTCTGTACATTGTCCCTCTCAGCCGGTTCCGACCCTCTCCACTAAAGTAATAGTCAACTCCAGGACCCCCCCGTTTCGTTTTTGGTTTTCGTTTCTGACGCTATGCCATCAGTGTGAAGCATCGAACACCCTCCCCTGGATCTTCCCCGCTCATCACAGATCTTATTTTTTCAATCTTGAGTTCTTCTTCAGGTCAGGTTGTAGGTTAAGGCCTCAAACCAGATAAAGAGTATGAATAAATAAATAAATAAATGGCTTATGGGAAATAACAGTTTTGCAGTGATTATAACAGGATGCCATATTTTGCTAGGGGATATGGACAAACAACAACAACAACAAAAAAAAATGACAACAACAAACCAATGACTTCACTGACCTCTGCTGGAACCAGTCTGTGTGTATATCTGTAGTTTTTGCTGTAATATATTTAGAGGCATTTTTTTTAATCATGGAAAAAAATATATTGGGCAATTCTTTGGGATTGCATGAATTTCTAATAGTTTTCTTTTTGTAGGGAAGTAATATTGGCACAAGTGTTTTTAATGAAATCTGAAAACTGGCATGTTTGATGGATGTCTTTTCTCTGTTATCTCCCGACCTGTTGCATTTTGGCTGAGGGAAGTGTATTGTAGACAAGATATGTCGTTTGCAGTGAGGCTGCAGAGGTAAGCATGAGCGCCCCCCCACTTTAAAGGCATGTAACAGGAGCCTGGGAGCAATTAAGGAAAATAATCAAGGACAATTGAATCTGATTTAGGGAGGGGGGGGGGGGGGTGGGGGAGTGGTTGACACCCATTTGTGAAATATCTTTGTAAATTACTCTCAGCATGGTTTTTCACAAAGGACAAACCACTCTTAATTCTTTGTCTATCATGTTTTGATACTCACTACGGCCAAAATCTACTACTGCCAAGGCAAAATGAAGTCCTACGGGTGCTGCTCGCGACACACACCACGTCAGTGTAGGCTTCAAAACATGTTATTTTACCTTTTTACGTTGGACAGATTATAGCAAACCCATTTCTGCAAACAGCAAAAACTGATTTCTGTTTTGGTGGCTTGAGTCGGGTAAAGGAATCTGGACGTGTGTGTCATATTTAACCGTGTTCCTGTTCTCTATAAAGACTAGCAGAACGGGTTAATATATGTCTCTCCCGGTTATGAAATAACCAGTAGCAAGACCTGCATAGGAATGAGCAGACGTTTGAAGAGCGGAGTCGTCTAAATGGAGAAATAAAGGCCGGGGCGGGATAAGGGAGGAAAGTCGGTGCCAATGACTTGAGTGTTGAAGAGTTGCCTATTTACCTCATGTTGAATCTGGGAGGAAAGACAACTTGTCCACTGTTTATAGATCCTTGTAGATTGGTCTTTGGTGTTTCGTCTGCTCCTTACATTTTTGTTAACTTTACTGTTATTTCTTATGAATCTGATCTTGTACATTTGTCATAATAAAATGGGTTTAAGCCTGACGTCATCCTTGTCTTGTGTGACCTGTCGTTTGGAAATGTACTTATGTATTCTACAGTGCAGGGAAATTGCTTGATTTAAAAAAATAATAATAAAAAAAAACCTGTGCAGGTGTATAAACCTTGAAAGCCAGCTTGTGTAGAAAAAAATAGTTTTCTTGACACTATCATTCAGGATTTCAGTGAAATCCATCAAAAATGTAAGTGACTTTTAATTCAAAGAAGGCGTGCTGATTTTGGTAATCATATGGAAAATACACAGATGCGTTTTAGCAAAGATAGGACAAGAAAAACTCTCATCTTGTAACTCGAACATCAGAGGATCTCCAAAAAAATTTTTACCAATACAGGATGAGGTCAAACCATAAACACCATGTGATCGGTACTAATTGGGCAGCAGTTCTTGTGTGTTTTTCTAATATTGTGTAAGAAGCAACCTCAGTGTCAGGGAAACTGTCGTGGAGTAAAAGTGAAAGTGAAGGTTTACTTTCACCTTCACTTTCACTTTTACTGGAGATAAATACCAAAGTGATGATGATTCCTTTACACCACTTCTGGTTTGAGCCACCGGTTCACTGGAAGTGAATTGGTGGTTGGCCTCTGTTTTGACGGTGTATATATTTGTGTTCATTATCCATATGATTTAATTTGGTTAATCTGGTTTTAGGATATGAGATAATCTCGGTTTGTTTCTACCGGCCAACGCTGCTCTTGAGAACAAGCAGCTGTGTTCAGACCAAAGGAAGATTATTGATATTATTGGCATCTAATCACATGGGATTAAAAAATAAGAAAGTGAATATTAGCATGTGAAGCATCCAGCCAGTATCCAGCACCCGGTAACAATGAGAGGAAGATGTCAGCACCTCTACTGTCCTACATAAGAGCAGCAGTGAAATAATATCAAAATTAATATGTGCAATCTATCACTTCAACCCTCCTGTTATGTTCACATTTACTAACAGCCAAAGTGTTGAAGCTCTGCGCCATGGAGCTGGCCCCCCCTCTTCACTCCATCTTCTGGGACTCATACAGGTCAGCATCCATCCCCACCATCTGGAAAACCTCAACCATCATCCCTGTACCCAAGAAACCACGCCCCTCTGAACCAAACCACTACCGTTCAGTTGCACTAATCTCCATTATCATGAAATGCCTAGAAAAAGTCATCCTCCACATCATCCTGCCAGTAGTCAGCCCGCTGCTGGATCCATATCAGTTCGCCTACAGGGCCAGCAGGGGGACGGAGGATGCTGTAGCATGCCTCCTGCACCCCCTCCTTCAACACCTGGAATCACCTGGCACCTTTGCATCCATCCTCTTCATAGACTCCAGCTCAGCCTTCAATACAATCCAACGCCACCAGATGATCAGGAAGCTCCGTCACCTTAACATCCCCCCACTCCTCATCCGCTGGATTCACACCTTCTTCACCGACAGACCACAGGCTGTAAGGATAGGCACAGTGACATCACCAACCATCATCACCAACACCGGAGCCCCGCAGGGTTGTGTCCTCAGCCCTTTTCTCTACACCCTCTACCCAAATGACTGCATCAGCCCCTCACCAATCACCACATACTACAAGTACTCAGATGACACCGCCATCCTAGGTCTGCTCAGCGACAATAACTCTATTACAGCCTACCAACTATCCATCTCTCACTTCACTCAGTGGTGCACAGATAACTTCCTGGAACTGAACGTGGCAAAAACAAAAGAAATGGTCATCTACACTTCACGCACACGCCCCTCTGGACTGGCCCCCACCTCCATCCACAACCAAACAGTTGAACAGGTCAGCCATTTCAAATACCTCGGACTCACTATAGACAATAAACTGACATTTGATCAGCACATCACCAACATACACAAAAAGGCCCAGCAGAGACTATTCAACCCATTCAACCCATCCTCCTGTACTGTTCACCCTGCTTCTATAACATGCTGTCCACCACTAACAGGAGCAAACTGGTTAAAATCACACACACCGTCTCCAAGATCATCAGCCATCCCATACCCAACCTCACTGAGCTCAACCACAGAGCAGTCACACGCCTCGCACGAACAATAACCACCGACCCCGATCACCCTCTCCACCCACACTTCACTCTGCTGCCGTCCGGCCGCAGGTACAGGACTTTGAGATGGCGACGGGCACGCTTTAGCAAGAGCTTTGTCCCGTCTGCCATCTCAGCACTTAACAATTAAGCGGTATCGGCCCAGCCCCTCTTGAGCGTTGTGATTGTTCAATGTCGGGTGGTGTTTGCTATTTGTTTGTTATTTGTTATATGTTGTTTCGGTGCCTGGTGATGTTGTTTATTTGTGCATTGTGTGTTGTTAATGTTGGTTTCTGTGACAGGATGTGAAAAAGAATTTCCCTTTGGGACAATAAAGGCTATCTATCTATCTATCTATCTTTTATGTTTGTTGTCAATTTGACCCCCAGCAGTTTAAACCTCCACAAAATTACTATAATTAAAATTGTTACCAAAGTTTGTGTGTCAGGTTCTTTATGTTTCTTTGTTGACGACCTAAATAGCCCTTTAAATAAAACATAACTCCCCCCCACCCCCACTTATACATCCAGTATTCCTATTACGTGACGATGGAAAAATATGCAAATCACCATAAAATCTCACTGATTGACCTAAAATTGGAAAGAAATATTAATTTTTGGTGTTTTAATGGCTTTATATTATTTCTAAGTACAGATTTTTGTTATTTAGAACCATTGAAAACATATGTGTGAATTTCATATTCACCCGGTAGTACACATTACATTAGGAAAACTCATTAAATATGAAGCAAAAAAAAAAAAAAAATGATGTTAGTCATTAATTTAGAGACGTTAAACATTGGCTGCGGTCAAACTGACCCCAAACATAACAGGAGGGTTAAAGGACGAACAGCTCCACCAGACTGTGTTTTATAGAGCTCACTAGAAACTGTGTGACCCAAGAACACACACAGACACACACACACACACACACACACACACACACACACACACACACACCGTGGTTCCATGTTCCACAGGAAAGACCACAGAGACAAGCTTTCTGCTGAAAAACAGAATTACAATTACAATTCTCAAATTTTATATACAGAACAAGAGCCACAAAGCTCTGGTTCTGGTCCAGAGGACAGAGGAGCTACGAGGCAGAGCAGAGAGGGAATGGATAGAGAGCGTAAAGAGCAGAGAGGAGGGAAGAAAGCGGATTACACAATCTGTTAGGTGAGAAGGTGTTCCCTAAAGGGTCAGGTTTGAACCTTTTCTTAAAGATGGAGAGGTGCTAATGGAGTTTGGTGGCTCGTTCCACCACCGAGGAGCCACAGAGGGGAAGAGTGTAGCTGGTGGTTCAGGGCCGCTCCATGACACATGGTTTGGCCAAAAATTTAGAAATGATGTTCATTAAGTTGGGCGGAAGGCAACACGTAGACTATTTCAGGCAGTGGGGGCAGCTGGAGGGGGCATAAACCTGAAAGAGGGAGTCCAGGTAGGTAGGTTAGTGTCAAGGACTTGAGTTTGATGCGAGCAGCAGCAGCCGGGAGCCGGCGGAGGGATACGAGCAGCAGAGTGATGTGTGTTGTTTTCAGCTGGTTGAGGACCAGACGCACGCCGCCGCCGCCGTCTGGATCATCTGCAGAGGCTCGAGCCGGGAGCCCCGCCAGGAAGGAGCTGCAGTCGGTGAGACGTGAAAACATCAGGTGTAGTGCTGCCTGTTCAGACGGGTATGGTGTGATTTTCCTGATGTTGTACGGGGCGAATCGGCATGAGCGAGCCACAAAGTCCACATGTTCCTTAAAGCTCAGTTGGTCATCAATCAAATACTGTTCACAGCAACTTTTTGACATCAGAAAATACAGTTATTCTGTTATTCACAGCTCCCACGTGGTAAATTCTACTTCTAAAGTCAAGGTTTGGTGATGGACGCTGATTCCTTGAGACGTCAGCAACAAGGAAACACCTGCAGCTCAGGGTTGGGAATCAAAAGTTTTCATCATGGAGGTAATTCTGTGATCACAGTTTGTTTATAAAAAAAAAACCCAAAAAACTTAAACTAAAATTCAAACGCTTTGAACTGTTTAGTCGTTCAGGCTTTGTCAAATGAGGTTGGATTGACGTGTGCAGCCAGCAGCTGGCTCAAACCAAACCGCGGCCCGGTCGAAAAGTCAAGCCCAAAGTGTAAAACGAGGTCAGCCCTCGCATGTTGACACGCGTGTTCCTCAGCTAAGGCGGCGGATGCCATTCCATTTCTAGCCGCCGTGTCTTGTCATGTGCTGCTTTCACGCACTTGTGGCTCGGAGGCCGCTCCCTCTCCTCGAGTTGCATCACAGTCAGTTGATCTCTTGGTGGTTTGTTGTTTAGCTGTTGTTTTTTTTGGTGGCGAAGATGAAAAATGTCCTCAACAGCCTGACATGAGGAGCGGACCTCTTGGATTTTAGTCTCAACTGACAAAAAAAAAAAAAAAAAAAAGTATGGAATGAGCACAAACTTTCATGGATGAGTCGACATCACTCTTTCTCAAAAGATGCATTTCCATAAAACATACAGATTTATTGCAAACAAATGATCAAATGTTACAAAAATAAAAAAGGTGAATTAAGGTGTTTCATTAAAATCTGTCAAAAGAATGAGGTGAAGCTTCCTGAAGGTGGGAATGATGCCGTAATGTTGCTACCAAACCCTGATGAAGACGTGCAGAGGTCCAAACATGGTGACTTTTTTAATGATTCAGTCTCTACAATAAAGGATTTTTAATGTTTCCTTCCTGGTTGGTTCATTTCCTGATATTTGGAGCGCCTGGACTTGTCCAGTCATTTTAGGCCAATACTGGGGTCAACCTAGGACAAACTGCAAGAGAAGCAAACTCAAATGATTTTGTATCCTCAGTTTGTCCTGAGTGAGGGAAAAAAAGTTCAAAGGAATCCCATTGGTGGAAAGTTTTGAAAATCACCTATATATCACCATATAATACCAAAAAAACACAGTTGTTACCTTATACAGCAAAATGCACATTAAAACATTTGTGTTTATTCCACATTTTTGTCAGCTGAGCCAATTTGGTGTCATGCACCTTTAACATTCAGGCTTCTAATATGTAACTTTATGAATCATTCATAGATCTTGAAACATCTTGTCAGAGTTTGGATCCTTTGCAGGATTTATGTTTCTTTCCTGTAATCGAGGTTACCCACAAAAAAAAAAAAAACTTGGTTTGATGTTTAGGGAAGAAAATCAGTCCTTATAAACTCAGATGACATCAGTTTATAATACTGAAACTCCACTGCAGGGATTTTGTGACTTTCACATTTACTTCTACTTTAGGTGGGGATTTCCTTCGTTTCCCAGAATACCCAGAATCTGCAGAGAAGGCGGTTTCAAGCAAACATGGGTGTATTGTACACTCACCAACTTTGTGGTCTGCTGAGGAGAACGTTGGTGGAGAAAGTGAAACCTCTGTCTCGTCTACAACGGATTTGTCCCCATGTGAATACTGACAAGTGCAAAATGGTGACTCTAGAAAGAAGCTCTTGCACTTTGCTCTGAGAGACACAAAACATGTACATTTACTGTTGATTTAAAATTAAACTCAAAATTTCAATGTAGCGACACTGGAAGTATCTCAACATGATGTTACATTATCTGTGTTTGGCCAGTTATCCACAGGAATAAATTCAAATACTTTAAAGGGGTTGAGGTCGGGGCTCTGTGCGGGCCGCTCAAGTTCTTCCACACCAAACTCAGCCGGCCACGCCTTTATGGAGCTGCTCTGTGCACTGGGGCTCAGTCATGCTGGGACAGGAAAGGGCCTTCCTTCCCCAAACTGGTCCCACAGAGCTGGAAGCAGAGAATTGTCCAAAATGTCTCGGTGAGCTGAAGCGTTCAGATTTCCCTTCAGTGGAACTGAGGGGCCGAGGTCGAGCTCCCAGTTTCTATGCTGATGTTGATGCCAGAGGAAGTTTGCAGAAAATAACTCTCCCCGGTGCGTTCAGACTACGGTCTGAGCGCGGAAGCAGGAAAGGTTAACAAAGGCTTATATACACTACTCACAAAAAGTTAGGGATATTTGGCTTTTGGGTGGAATTTATGGAAAATATAAAGTTCACGCTACAGTGATATTATATCATGAAAGTAGGGCATTTAAGTAGAAGCATACACTGGTGATTTCCTCATCTCAAACAATTTCTTGAAACAAAAGCCAACAACAGTGGTGGATATACCACAACAAAAAATGTCAGTGTCAATAACTTGTCATGTGCCCTTGAGCATCAATTACAGCTTGACAACGACCATCAAACACCTGATGTGAATTTTGCCGTTAAACTCCTTGTTAGAGAACAGCAACTTGTGCAAAAAGTACTGAAACACTGAACAGTTGGACATGTGCATTCAAAAGTTTACAGAAGGTCACATTAAGTTCACCTGTAAAGGTTAGAATGCATTTTAGGTTCATCCTGAAATTTCACCCGAAAGCCGAATATCCCTAACTTTTTGTGAGTAGTGTAGCAGCATTTAACCGACACAACACGGACTTTATTTGTGAAAGTCCAACACTGCAGTGTTTGTAAAGTATATTTATACAGTCTATGGTAAGAGTAGAAACACAGAGTCACTGTGAGCGTGTGGCCCCTCTGGTGGTTGTGGCCCTAAACAACCACATAGCCCGTTTATGCCAGGGGCCGGCTCTGTACCCGGGTACAGAGAAGAGCATAGCAGGTTGGAAACCTTGCCAAATCACACAGAAACTATCTTCAAGGATCGACTGCACTTAAGTAAGCGGGAGAATATCTTTTTTTTTTTTTTTTTTTTGTATTTTGGGTGAACTTTAAATAAATCAAGCTACACAAGGATATTCAGCGATTCCAATAAACTGGCATTCAGACACTTCTTATGTGATTGATGCAGCGTCTCTGTCTGACTTGTTCTGCATGCGAGCCCTGCGGTTAAATTGATGTAAGGAAACAGAGCAAACAGCACCGTCCGGTACAAGAGGTGTTTGTCTGCATTCTCTTGGGGTCTAACTGCTGATCAGTCATGTGGAATCGGTCCTGTCGTATTGATCTCATGCCGCAGAGCGATCGCTCAGGCTGTTGTTGTTTGGCTCCGTCTCTTGGAACCTGATCGCTGGAAGTCGGAGCAGGAAAGGGAAGGCGAGGGCACAAAGGTCACGTTGCGTAAGAGATGCCATGCAGGCCAAAGTGCTCGCTCCTCTGGAGTCGGAGAGGACTTGGCAGCAGCCTCTTGTCTTTTCTGGGACGAGGACTAATGAAAATAATCACTTTAATTGTTTGGACTGTTCCCCACTGCCGTGATCTGGCTGATGAGCGACGAATGCTTTCAGAGCTTTCAGAGCCCCTGCAGTGGTCAGCAGAAGTGTTTTAGTGCAGATAAAAGAAAATTCAAACTTCATCAGAGGAAAATCCAAAGATAAAGTTGTTGAGCACTATATGTCATGGGTGTTCATTTAAATGTGCCAACAGAAGAAGAAGACGTTGTGTCCGTTCAGACAGTATGGCTGGGTTGCACCAGCAAGGATTGAATTAATCTGGCAATAGTTGTAATCACAGATTAGCAGGACCAGATTTAAAATGAGTTAATCCAGATTTCAAGAAGTATAGCTCTGTTGCACAATTCAAAACTAATCCTGGTTTAGAAAATCCAAGTTTTTTGTCGTTTAAACCAAAATGAGTGACACTGAGCCCTGATCTGACAATAATATCATTTTGGGGGTAAATTTTCAAAACATGTTTTTGTTCATAATTTTTTTGTTTAACTAATTTTCTAATAGTTTTTAGAATAGTTTGTTACTAATTATCTGGGATTTTTTTCTGGCAATTATCTTTTACTAATTTTACTAATTTCTTGCTAATTGTGCTAATTATTTGCTCATTGCATTTCCCCATGTTTCTGAGAGAAAACCAATGAATTTGCTCATCTTTTTCAAAAGGTGAAAACCTTTAAGTTTGAAGTTGATGCAGTATCATTGTTTAAATCAGAGTTTAAAGTTTTGCCGCAGCAGAATTCAGTTCAATCTAGGTTCAGAATAAAAACTATCTTGAGGTTTAAAGAGAGATTTAAACTGAACCCTGCATTTGAAATCAGTTCTAAAGTTTGGTCTAGCAGAATTGAATCCTAAAATATGATTGAATCTGGTTTACAAATGAATCCTGGTTGGTGTAAACCAGCTTCAGTCTGACATGTGATCCAGCTCCTGGTACGATACAAAGTCGAGGATGAGGAGAGAAAATAAGTCTGAAGGTTGAGCCTTGGTGAAGAACAACCTCAGAACTCATCGGCTCTCGTCTGACAAAAGTTTAGCCTCTGGGGGTTTTTCAGGTTTTCCAGTAGAGCCGGAAACAAGCTGGAAACCGCTTCCATCTCTGTTTCTTTTATTAAATAAGACAAACGTTTCTCCACACAATACACAGACATTGATACTCTTTGTAGGTGTTTTAGACCCAGATGACATTTTGGCCAGTGCTTTCTGCCACATGGACTGTTTACCTTCATAAAACCAGTCAGATCACAACATAAAACGGAATCACGAAATGGAAACCAGAACGCTTCCGATACCAAAATATTCTCCCTCGCCGTCAGACTTGACAATATAAAATCTGTTTCTAGAGGTGAGCTGTATGAGGGACGAAAAATGACAAAACAATAAATAAATGAATAAATAAATAAATACGCATATAAATATATAAATGCATAAATAATTAAATTAATACATATTTCTACATTTATTTATTTATTTATTTCTGTTTTTATTCATGCATTTATTTATTTATTTGTGTATTTATACATTTATGCATGTATTTATTTATTTATTTTTACATTTATTTATTTATTTATTCATTTCTACATTTATTTATTCATTTATTTATTTATATATTTATTTTTACATTTATTTATTTATACTTTTATTTATTTCTACATTTATTCATTTATTTATTCCTTCTTTTATTTCTACATTTATTTATTTATTTCTACATTTATTTATTTATTCCTACATTTATTTCTGTATTTCTACATTTCCACATTTATTTATTTCTGTATTTCTGTGTCGTATGTTAATAAGGTGGGCGGTTCTTACATTAGTCTTAAGCACGATTGGTTTGTGGGTGTGATCCTATCCACTGCTACTGCCTGGACTGGCAGTAGCAGTGGATAGCAGTGGACTAGCTAGCTACTAGGGCAGGGGTGTCAAACTCGTGCCACGGAGGGCCGAGAGGCTGCAGGTTTTCATTCCAACCAACAACTCCACCAGGTGATTTCACTGATTAGTCCCGCCTCTCTGTTCGGAGGTAGGGTGATCAGTGAAATCACCTGGTGGAGTTTTTGGTTGGAATGAAAACCTGCAGCCTCTCGGCCCTCCGTGGCACGAGTTTGACACCCCTGTACTAGGGCATTAACAACGCCAGACTTTTCCACGTCGTCGACGTTACGTCGACCCGTCAACACCGGGAGATTTTTGGGGGGCTAGCGGGGCTCTAACCGGAGGGAGGGAGGGGTTGTAGTGGAGCGCCGACCGGGCGACCGGGGGGTGAGGAGGCTGTAGTGGAGCGCCGACCGTGTGTGTGGGGGTGTGTGTGTGGGTGTTTCTTCGACTTTCGACGGGTCGATGTTTACATTAATGCCCTACTAGCTACTGTGTAAAACGCAATGGAAAGCGTTTTGAGAGCCATCGTCAGTGATTTAAGGTCACTGGCGAATGATGTGGTAAATCATGCACCCACCGACTACTTCCAGTGGTCCGACTACACACACGGTCGGCGCTCCACTGCAGCCTCCTCACCCCCCCGGTCGCCCGGTCGGTGCTCCACTACAACCCCTCCCTCCCTCCGGTTAGAGCCCCGCTAGCCCCCCAAAAATCTCCCGGTGTTGACGGGTCGACGTAACGTCGACGACGTGGAAAAGTCTGGCGTTGTTAATGCCCTAGTAGCTAGCTAGTCCACTGCTATCCACTGCTACTGCCAGTCCAGGCAGCAGCAGTGGATAGGATCACACCCACAAACCAATCGTGCTTAAGACTAATGTAAGAACCGCCCACCTTATTAACATACGACACAGAAATACAGAAATAAATAAATGTGGAAATGTAGAAATACAGAAATAAATGTAGGAATAAATAAATAAATGTAGAAATAAATAAATAAATGTAGAAATAAATAAATAAATGTAGAAATAAAAGAAGGAATAAATAAATGAATAAATGTAGAAATAAATAAAAGTATAAATAAATAAATGTAAAAATAAATATATAAATAAATAAATGAATAAATAAATGTAGAAATGAATAAATAAATAAATAAATAAATGTAAAAATAAATAAATAAATACATGCATAAATGTATAAATACACAAATAAATAAATAAATGCATGAATAAAAACAGAAATAAATAAATAAATAAATGTAGAAATATTTATTAATTTAATTATTTATGCATTTATACATTTATATGCGTATTTATTTATTTATTCATTTATTTATTGTTTTGTCATTTTTCGTCCCTCATAAGCTGAAGAGCGTTGTCGACTCCACAGGATCTCCAACAACAAGCCTGCATGCTGCTGCCTCACACTGGCCAGCCTTGCCAGCTCGCAACCTTTTCAAGTGGCAGTTTACTGGTTCTGTGGTCGGGTCACTGGTCCTCTGCCAGCTGGGGACTCAGTCATCACCGCCCTGTCCCAGCGCCGCCCCAGATAGGAGGCTTTGTGTGTGTGTTGGCTGGGGACTGGCCTTGGTGCCACACAGAGAGAGATCTCTGGGCATTTATTCAGGTACACACCCTTACGGAAAGAAAATATATTTACCAATATATTAAATGAAATATATGGTAGTATATTAGAATATATTACATTTAATATATGGAATTACAATTTATATTTGAAAATGTCTTAGCAATACATGGAATAATATATTGATGAAACATATATTGATGCAATATATTTATATATTGCATCAATATATTGTAATTATTTCAATATATGGAATAATACATAAGTAATTGCACATTTCAGATATTGCAATATATTGCATATGAATATATATGTGTTTATATACCGTAATATATGTCATTTTATATTATAAATATCCTCCATAATGTATTTAGATTTATATGTGATGAATACTGGGTACATATTTTTAAACATACATGATCTATGACTTTCCAATTATATGGGAACATGTATTGGAAATATATGTACAGATATATGCCATTCATGGTCCATGCATATGTCATGGTTGTTTATTGGAAAATATGCAATGTTAAAAAAAAATCCCAATATAGGGGAGAGTGGGGTAAGTAGTGCCAATTTTTACTTAAAGTGCCTTTAAAGCGAGGGGATTACAGTAATGCCTCCAACTAAAATATGCACATATAGTTTAGGATGTTGTGCATCCCTGGGAACAATCACTTTGGATCTTATATAAACTGTTTGAGAAATATAGCTTTTGAAAAAAAAGTGGTTTTGTGGCACAACTTGCCCCCGGTGCAGGGTAAATTGTGCCATGAGAGAGAATACACTGGGGTAAATTGTGCCATTGATAATTGAAGTAAAACAGATCATTTTAATCTCACAAATGATAATGCTACATAAAAGCAAAACAAATTCAATACAAAATTATTTATTTAACATTTATTTATTATTTTAACAAGATCACAGGCCACTTTTCTATAACGAGGCCTAGCGCCACATGAACACATACCCAGAACAAAATAAAACTTCCAAAATGAGCACCTGCAAATCATCTTCATCTGAATCTGAATAGTTTTAGTGATCAAAGGTAAGAAGACAATGTACAATAACAATAAAATACAATAAAGTAATATATAGTATATAATCACAAGTTGTGCCACTGGCACAATTTACCCCAGGCCCTTTGGCACAAATTACCCCAAGCCCACCATTTTGAAAAAAATGCCTCCCCCAGCTGTTTTGAGCTAACATCATGCTAACTGTATAGACTCATGGTGTAGCTTACTAAAGTACTAAAACCTATGTGAACTGTTTTCAGAGTTTTCTATAATTGTTCAAACACAGCAATCAAAAAACCTTGATCATAGAAATTTTACTTTGGAGGGCAAAAAAATGTTTTTTGAACTTAAATGTGCTTAACTCTCAAGCCATTTGTCTCCCTTCTTTGCAGGATGAGTGAAATGGATGCCTCTTCCAAAATATGTGGTCACATGACCAACTTCTTCTATGGTTTTCTAGATAACAGGGGTGGCACTACTTGCCCCTTGGCACAAATTACCCCACTCTCCCCTATATGTATATATATATACACACATAGATAGTATATGCATATATTGCAGTATATTTGAACATATGAAGACAAACTATTACATGTAAAAATATAGTGCCGTTTTTGGTCTTGATTACAATATATTTTTTATATGTATCAATATATAGACATGTATGGTCTATGCATATATTTCAATATATTGGAAAATATAAAGACTAGTTCCCATATATGGAAATGTATTATCTAATAGATCACATGATATTTTCCAATATACTGCAATATATTTTGGTTTTGTAGGGGCAGTTACTGTGGCACCCTCTAAACTCCTGAGAGAAGCATTTAAACAGGAACTGCAAACACATGAGGAAAAGTTCAGTTTGAGAAATGACAACATGATGACAAAATGTCAATGCTGACAACACCTAACGCCGACTTTGGGTTAAAATAAGTGTTGAAGCCATTTTTGCATTGTTTTCATTATATGTATATGAGGTCATATCTCTTATCAGGAGTAAAGGGAACGTATTAATAGTGGAAGGCGTAGGCTAACCACAGAGCAGGTGTAGTGTTTACCGGGGTGTTCCCCGCATGCAGTTTTCTAACCGTCACATTTAGCCACGAAGCCATTCATTTGTTGTCTGAAAATTATTGTTTTGATATAAGTATGGGGGAACTATTCATCACCTTTGGATCGTCATACGTAAACGAATGCATTTAAGCACGGCTGCAATGATGTGTTGGGACTTTTTTTTACTGACATGCTCAGCGGCTTGTAGGTTTTTTTGTTTTTAGTGAAGTCAAGTCACTGTAGTAAGAAATGGTTATGTGGAGGAATAATGTAATGTGTGAAATACAATCAAATTTTGGAGATATAGTCCAGAGAGCAAAAGTAGTGGATGATTATCCCCCAGGTATTAATACATCACCGGAATGGCATTGGACATTTAATTTCTGGTTATTTGTACAATTTTTAGTCGTTGAATTACTTTTTAAATGCAGGAAAGCCTCATATTTCCCTGCATGGAGCTGCTTGAACACATGCAGCAGTGGTATTTCAGCCACATGAACATGTACAGCGGTGTCACGTAACTATATGAACCACATGAACCCCCCACCCCCACCCAAAACACACACACACACACACACACACACACACACACCCTTAACCCACATGCACATAAACACACAGCAGGCATTCCTCCTGCCTCAGCTTACAGGGCATTCCTCTGACCTCTGACCTCCTGCAGCGGTTCAGGCCTTCACAACAGCCACTTCTTCACAACTCGGGGGTTGAGAGTGAGACATTTCACCCTGTGTGAACCACAGAACCAGCATTTAAGGATCATACCAGTGACTCTGCATGTTTAGTGTAATATCTACAAAATGTATAAACTTCGATATCTTCAATATCTTAACTTCAAATATCATGTTCCCTCCCTCTTATCCAGCTGCTGGTTTCCATCCATTCCACTATGATATGAAAATGAACTTTAAGAGACTTCAAACTTTCTTCACACCAGTTTTCCATCACCATCATAAAGTCGTCCACATTCATTTCCCTAAAAGCAGCAGCACTGTTGTGTATTTATGACTTGAAACTGGGCGGAGTGATATAGTCCCTCTGTTAAAAATAGTCCCCCAAGGTAACGCTTGCTTGTCAGTTGTATGGTTTATGAACGGCGATGGCTTTCACCAGTAAATAATCTTTGTCATACTTTGATGTTTCACACAGTGGGACAGATGGAAATGACTCCCATATTGCAATAGCCGTCTTGTTAATGTAGAATCAAAGACCGTTTTGATGCTGACAACTCAGGATGTGTTGCATTCAGGGACAGCTCAGGGATTATAGTGTGGGAAATTCACTGTATTTCCCTGTGTCCTTGCAGCTCTGATCGAGTTGCAGTTCATCTCATTCACCTCGGTTTGGTTAACTAACGTCATGCAGGGGATTAAACAGGCATTGAACAAAAACTGATGAATTTCTTATAGATATTATTGTGGCTTTCTGTCTTGCATTCTTTTTATACTGATTTTATTTTTGCTTTTCATTGTCGCATATCTGAAAATGTCATTTTTTGTTTTAAAGGTAGACGTATTTTACTGATTTTCTGATCTTTACATTTGTCTTGTTTCTGTCTTTTGTTATTGACACAGTGAAGATTTTAATTATTGCTTGTTTTTTATTGTTGCTGTTTTTGCATGGAGCCCAGGGAGATCAGTGACCAGCCTCTGGAAGCTGATGGGGATCCACATAAAGAATAAAGAAGCACTATAGACTCCAGTGTTAAAACTCGGCTACAAAAATACTATTTTAGTAGCCCTGAATGAAATGACATACAGATCACACTTTTGTCCTTTCAAAGCCCTTATTAAAAGACTTCTAATGTGTTTAATCCTGGTGGTTTTCACGATATCAAATCAAATTAATGGAGGTGATTGGCTACGCAGCCGAGTGCCGTCTCAGGTCCATCTAGTTCAACTGATTTTAATGCATGCAATCAGATCCAACCAGCTGACAGAACAAAGATGTACAGTATTATCAGGTGAAGGCAAAAACTGGATCTGCTTCCTTGGTGGAGTTCCTTCTCTAGTTTGCATTAAATTTGCTGCTCCCAAGAAAAATCCATCTTTTAACGTGGCTCTCCCGAGAGCAAGACCCAGGGGGCTGTCCCTGAAACAAGCTGGCTGACAGCAGCCCACAAGAAAAGTGAGAAAATGAGAACTTGTTTCAGGTCTAAAGCTCACTGGCAGGTAACCTCACATGGGTTACATTTTAAACTTGCAGGTTTATGTAAAACACTGTAAAAAGTGTGTGTGTTGTCTGAATATTGTGCTGCTTTAAAGCGGCATAGACTGCTTTCCACAGGAGATGGAAATGCTGGGTGGCACTAAATATCAGTGGATCGATCAGAAATGGATTTTCAGGTGGCTTACCTGAAATTTTCCTATAAATCAACCAGGCTACATCAGTTTTATTGAGCTAGTGACAATGTCTGTAAAATATAAATTGCAAGCCATGTACGAAAAACAGCTTTTTATTCTAAAAGATCACTCATCTTGCTTTAGATGATACTTTCAGCTCCCATCAGTCAACACAGTGCTCAAGTGGCTAAAGCGACCTGAGGATGATGATGGTCCATGTTTTCCTCACTGCTCGGCAACATCATCCTCATTATCATCTGTCTCCTTTCAAATCTAATAACAAGTGAGGAAGTTGTGCTGCATGAAGGATGACAGTCCAACACCTGCTGGACGTCCTGCGCTGTCCCCTTACACCTAAACGTGACGTCTTGTTTTTCCTGCTCTGTGTCAACATGTACTTTAGTCGCTGTGTGAGCCGCCAGTCTGTCCCAGCTGCATCAGCAAGACAAATCCTAAAACATTTACTGAACCAGGCGAACGATTCTGTTATGCAAAAATGTCCTAAAGCACTGCGATTCTCATTATCATCGGACATTATGAACACTGACAAATGCACAGCCACATATCCACTGTCTTTTCAGAAGAATGATTTTAATCAAGACTAAAATGCCCCAACGGATGTTAGAAATACACTGAAGACAATGTTAACTGTGTGTTTAAAAAAATAAAAATAAAAATAAATACATTCTTGGAGATTCTAGGAGATAAAAGAGATTTCTGGAAACTGTGGAAAAAGGCAATGCAGTGTGAGCTGCAGGTGATGATCTGAATAATTTACAAAACACAGTAATAGCCATAAAAGTCTTTTGCTCTCAAAAATAAAAAAGACATGCTGTGGAGATTTTGCAGTTTTTTTGCAGTACAGTCACAAAGTCCAGTGGTTCACCGTGAAGTTGAGTGGCAGTGTTGAAATTTACCCTGTGGAGGGAAAAAAAAAAATCTACAACTATTTATTTTTGTGCTTACTAACAACACCAAGACCTAAAGCTAGACCCCACACACTTCCCTTAGAGATATCATGTTAGGATATTTTAACTACCACCTGAACACTCCGGTGAAAAGTCATTCAATTTTCACCAGTCTTTTATGATTAATATTCAAACATAATCTAAAGCATGAAAAGTGAGAGGCCAATAAATGCTGAATGTGTGTGAGCTGTGAGAGGCAAACCCATTTTTTAACCTAAAAAAAAAAAATCTTTGGTGCTCCTGATTCCTGGCATGAGATGAGTATCGATCTCTCCGTCTCACATGATCCTACTGGATTCCAGTGTTTGTTGAGGAAATGCATGACTTCCAAAGCAACCACAATCTTCTGAGGTTATTAAAAAAATAAGATAGATTTTTGTTTTTTAATACTATTGTGCTGTTGGACCTCCTGTGGGGAAAAAAAAATCCCACAGAAATGTGCTTATGTCCTACAAATCCACTCTAAGAACTGTTAAAATCACATTTCAGCATCAGTGCATAAACGTCCGATGTATCACTTTGTCCGGTTGGAAAATTAAGATCCACTGTGTGAGTTTTTAGCGGCTGAACGTAGAGCGCCTTGCTCGATCTTTTAAGACATAATGCAGGTAGTTTGAGGGGAAAAAATTAATAACAGAGTCAAAGCGCAGACGACTCGGCCCGTCTTTGCGACGTTACTGAATCTTGTCTTTGCGGCCGAGCGGGACGTCCAGCCCGATGGTGCTCTTCCCAGAGAGGAAGGGGATGATCTTCTCAAAGAGCAGTATGCAGCTGGCCACGCCTGCGAACAGAGAGGGAAGACACAAGATAAAGAGAGTTGGTTTGATTTATTTTAGGCCTCTTCAACTCCACAGTGCTTTGGAAAATTTATTTTACCAGCCTCATAAAAGCAAACAGAAACTAACCAACACACTGTCTTTATTAATTATCTTAATTTACGTGCACACAAGAAACCAGATTACTGTGTGTTACCAGATTAATGTAGGAAACTGGTTTACTCAAATACTCAGCATGTATATTTATTTTATTGATGTAGAGGACTGTTTGCATTATAAGCGACTGCAATGCCCAAACTACCAGGGGCCCCAGTGGGATGGGTTTTCTCTCTCACAGATAGGGGGCGCCCTTAACCCCCTGAGATCTGAGATCCACATATCACTGGCGGGATTAAAAGGTATGTTTTCTTTAAAAAATAAAATTTTAAAAAAAAATTCACCCTTTCTTTTAGATGTGATGATGACACAGGACCCTGTTTTTTCAGGATTTTTTTGTAAAATAAATTAAGGAATTCAAGTTGCATTTTTTTTTTTTTTTTTTTTTTTTTTTTTAAAGATTTATGACATAACTGTTATACTGCACAAAAGGCATTTCTGACTGTCTCCCTACTTCTAGCCATGATTGTGCTGTTGTGATTGCTTTATTTATGAATTATTATTATTATTTTTTTTTTTCCATTTTCCAGAATTTTCAGAAACAGCCCTGTTGGGATATTATATCTTCATCGGTAGCAACACTGACAGAAAATCGTTCTATACTTTGACAGCCATGTATAGGCAGAGTGAGGGTTTTTATTCCCAGGTGTTGTACGGTGTGTGTGTGTGTGTGTGTGTATTGTGTTGTGTGAATTTCCTCATCTGCTCTCTTTTCCTGCACATGCTCACACAATGATAAAAGGTTCAGAAAGCAGAGGGAGGGTTCACAGGTTTCTGCAGCAGAAAATCCACCTGTGTTGACCGGGCTTCTCTTTAGCTGATTAACTCGATGGCAGAAACCTGGCCTCTTGTGGACACGCCACATCGCTGAGCGGGTGCAACATGCCTAAGACTCGTGCCAAAATTCACAAATATCTTGACATTAACACGCAAATTGTTTCCATGACAGGGTCACATTTGCAGGAAAATCTGCTTGTGGTGCTTTACGGCTCCAAACAGCATTGTTCCTCCAGAGTAAAAGCCTTTGCACACCAAGTTCGGATTTTTTCAGCCAAAATTGTTGCATGTTTAAACATAAATATGACTTCTCATTGTGTTGATCACTTTTGCACAGCCACTGACACCTTTGTCCATCAAAGTTTTCAGAACAGGTTCAATTTTCTGTGTTTTTGTTTGTTTGTTTTGTTTGCAACAAGCTTTATAAATTAATGGAACAATTTAATTAAAAAGGTGAAGCAGCTCAGCCATCACTCAAGACTGGATCTGCAGCACAGCCCTGAAACACTGGAACCATCAGCTCTGCAGAAAAGTGTGATCTGCCAGACTTAAAAAAAAAAAAAAAAAAGAAAAGAAAAATCACCAGATTTCACGATTCACTGGACTCAGTGTGCAAGGTTTCTGTGTGTAATGATTGTTACTGGATGATGGATTAAACATATGAAAAACACGGATTTGGTGTGCAAAGGCCTGAAATGGAGCTCTAGTTCTCAGAGCCTCCAGCAATGACAGATGTGGAAGGAGTCTCACTGATGGATGGGTGGAAAAAAAAAATCAACTCCAAGTTTAATCTTCTGCTTTAACCAGAGAGGAGAAAGAGAAAGAGAAAGAGAAGATGTTTGGCCACAGAGGCAACATCCTCTCGAGGACAGGAAGCAGGAATGCACAGCAGCACTGCTCCTTACCTAACACTGGACCCAGCCAGTAGATGAAGCAGTACTCCAGGTATGTGTGACCGCTGCAGGGGAACTGTATGGAGAAGGCCAGGGCGGGGTTGAAAACGGCCCCCGAAATACTGCCGCCTGCACAGAGGAACAAAAAGCACGACACACAATCATCTCATTCTGAACTGTAGCATAAAAGACCCTCTGCTCTTCAACATCCACTATACAAGATGCCTCGATATACTGCAGGGCCACATACTGTATATACAGGGCGACCCCAAAAAAACGGGAATTTCTGAAGTGCGTATTGGCAGACATGAGCAAGTGGCAGCACAATTTTTAAAAAATGAAAAATTCCATCATTGTTTCTTAAATGGCATGTTTTCAGGTTTCAATTACTATGAATAAAATATTTTTCTTCCATCACTCTTGGTTTTATTGGATTGTTAAAACGTTCGTGTTTTTTTGTGTCACCCTGTACATGTAGGTGACAGGAGTACACGCATTAGCACTGAATGGTACTGAACTTGCCTCTTCCCTTTTGCACTTGTACAGTTATGTTTGATGTATTTTTATTGTTTGTTAAAAGTGCTTCAAGTTGCAGAGTAGACTCCTGGGCACATAATTAGGTATTACGGTTGCTCTACAGTATAATTTACCATGCTTTTTAATTAAATGTGGTCTAAAGTAAAAATAAATAAATAAATAAATAATAATAATAATAATAAAAAAAAAAAAAATCTTTAAAAATTTAAGTTTTTTTTTTTTTTTTTTTTTTTGTCATTTATCAAGTAAAAAATACCAAACATTTGCTGGTTACAGCTTCACAAATATGCATTACTTGCTTTTCTCCAGTTCATGCTCTGTAATGACGTTTTATGCTGCTCCTCAGACTTTAGATCTAATTTGAAAACGTCACTTTGGACTCTGGGAAGTTGTGAATTTTTGCATTTGTCAGGATTTTACAACATGCAATAGTAGACACGATTAATCGATTAACAGACAACATAATCGACACATTCATCGACAACGAAAACAATCTCAGCTTCAGCACAACTGTAATCTTACTTTAAATGAATCATTGTGCCCTTAGCTACCCTTGATGAGAAGCTTAGCTGGGCTTCCACCAACCTGCGTAAACCAGAGCCGTGATCACAGCAGCGACGGCGGGGACTCGGAGCCTCTCGTCCAGTTTGTGGAGGTGCAGGACGGCGGCTTGCACCGTGAAGGCGCACACCAGCTCCACGGCGGCGGCCTCGACCACCGTGCCGCCGAGCGGGTCGAAACACCTGAAGCCGAACCTCTGGTGCCGGAGGTGGAGGTCGGACAGACCCAGCGACCACACGGAGGCTGCGGCGACCTGCGCGCCGACCGCGGCGACAAACTGGCAGGCTATGAGGGCGGCGGCGGTCCCGGCGCTGCGTCTCCGCCGGTACACGCTCTCCAGGGCCGCGTTTGGGTTGCAAAAAGCGCCGCCGAAAGTTAAAATGTGGATGACTGTCACGGTGTAGCTGAGGGTCAGGCCGGCCAGCAGCTCCAGCTGGCCCGCCTCCCCCAGCAGTTTGAGCTCATGTGTGCAGAGGCAGAGCTGGAAGGTGGACGCCGCTTCCAGCAGGTAAAGCCAATAATCCGCCGGGAAGAGGCGAGCCGCGGTCCGCCGGGTCACCTCGCACAAAACCACCGTCACTCCGAGAAAAGCCAAGGACACCGCCAGCTCTGCCATTTCTCCGGCTCCTCACACGGTTCCCCTCAGTTTTGTGTGTACTTTCCCGAAGCGCAGCCTGTTTTCTAACTTCACGGCATCAAAGTCCATCCCAAACTGCAGCAGCCACGCCGTCAAGCCGCTCGGTTTCCAGACGAAAAGGCATCAAAACAGGAAGTTACGTGGTTGCCTTCATAATAAATTGCACACCGCTGTGAACTCAATTTGTGTACCATCTCCTGCACACATGAAATTTAGCTTGATACCCAACTCCAGAACCTTTTTTTTTTCTTTTAAGGGACCAAATTCTGATATGCATATAGATACATAAGCACACAAAATAAGCATTCATTAACACGCATTCGACACTTCGAGAAGGTGAACATTAATTTCTCTTAAATTTCCCATAAGTAGCTTCAAAGTTTCTGAATAATTTAAATTAAATTAATAAAATTTAAAATCACTATATACAGGAAACCCACATGCATATTCACCAGTGTTTCCCCTGTCATCTGTATACAGCTCTGGTGCTTTGGGCAATAATTCTACTTTTGTCCCATATCTGTCACTGTTGCATGTTTAAAGTTGAGGCTCTACAGTTAAAATTATTTTTAATTATTATATAATCATTTCCTCTAAAGTATGTGGACTACAGTTAATTTAGTTTTAGATGACATTAAGACTAGACTATAATGTTTATTTTCATGTTTTCTGTAGCACTTATTTTGAGTGAAATATTCATAAACAACAAGCCAATGCTTTATGGCTGCAGCATCACATCAAATAGAAAATATCTACATGTCTTGTGTGTCATTTTATACACATTTCCCAGTATTCAGCAGCACATGTTGAGTGTCTTTGGAAAACTTGGGATCTGGAATTTAAAATCAAGTTGTGTCTGTCAGAGCAAAGAGATCATGTTAACCAAAGAGTCAGTGAAGCTGCACAAAGCTATAAAGCACAGGGTTTTTCATTCAAGTTACATTTATCTAAATATTTACCCTGCAGGATAGTTAGGTTTCCATAGAACTAAATGAAACAAACCCTTAATTAATGTCAATAGTAACTCTCATGTTTACCTGCTATTTCATGACAAAATGGCTCCATAACTGATCAAATTTCATCAACCAATTCTTATAGAGAACATAGACTGTGATGGATGTGATTTAGCCAAAAATTCAACTGTCAGCAAATCAATTTAAAGAGAAAAACACAGAAGAGCTACTCATTCAAAGTGTATCTACACTTTTTAGGAGTTGCACCATACAGATTCTTCTTATTCTATGAAATTATGCTTTAAGCACATTTTTGGAAACATTAACTTTACTAATTAACCTGAAATCGCTCCCCACATACACACCTCAGTGTTTGTATTATTCAAAAAACACTGCAACACACTCGTGAAGCAGATTTTTAGTTTGCATTTAAAGATTTTATTTTGAAAGGTATGACCGGACACAGTTTTGTATATTCTACTGAAATTGAAACTGGTGCAGCAATGGTTGCACAAGGACTGAATTGCACATGGAGTTGTACAACTTTTACAGGGAACCTGACCAGCAGGAGGCGCTACAGTGCACAACCGGCACAATCAGATTCCATTGTTTTCCCGTTCATTTGATTCATTCAGTATCAAAATAAAAACCTCGTCAGAGTGGATGATGTTGATTTGGAGTGTTTTTTTCCTTTTTTATTTTCTCTATATGTGGCTCTGGGTGGGTTAATTTTTCTTCATCTGCAAACTTCTTTAGTGTAATTAATCTTCGGACACAACAGCAACAGATGGTTTTTCTCTTTGATGACACACCGTTTTTTATATTGTATTAGTAGTGGCTAAATCAGCAGCAGTTTAATACAAGACATATATTTGAATGAAGAAGTCATATAAATACATATATTGTCTTTATTGTTAGTTGCCACAGCTTAAAACAGCCATTTAGTAATTGTACAATTAATTATCCAATTAGTCGACTAATCATTTCAGTAATTGATGACTAGTCCACTATCAGAGTGGTTGTTAGCTGCAGCCCTAGTGAAGAATAATCAATAAATTAAAATAATTAAAAATTTACCACAGTGTATGAGCGCCAAATTAGGTGAAAAAATATATAGAGAGAGCCGGAGAAGGGGATGAAATATTCCGAGAAAAAAAATCTGAAATTCGGAGATTAACTTTACAAGGAAAAAGTCACAAAATTATGTAAAAAAAAAAAAAAAAAAAAAAAGTTCATATGAAATCCTGTGAAATGAAATCAAATTATGACAGCTCCAACAAAAAATGAGCAGGCAAGCAAACAAAACATAAATTACTCCCTCCTATAAGATCATATAACAATAAATTATAATTAATAAATGTTTCACTGTTTCAACATGGAGGACAATGTAACTGTAAATATCAATCAGGAGGCAGCCCAACCAACCCAAGATGAGTGAGAAGAACTTGTTAGCAAAAAAGGGCATGTGGACATTGTTGTGAATTCCTTTATGCAGACTGAGCAGTTAGCTTTTTTTTTTTACTCTTGAGAATTGAGCAGCTACACCTCATCCAAGTACTTTCTATTTCAAGTATTTCTGATTCTGATTTTTTTTTTTTTTTTTTGGCATCAAGATCAACCTTTCTGACTGCAACCAGACTTGAAACCTTTTTAAAGGTTAGGATAACTTTAGATTTTTATTTATTTATTTATTTAATTTTATGTCTTAGAGGACATATGGATATCCTTTCAATACATATGAAAGCCTGGTGTCACTACCAATAAAACACACGGATCAAATGTTAAAGAAAATACTGTTTAATTGAAAATCTTTATGGCTTAGGCATGAAAACATGGCAACACAATGAACGCTGAGGATAAAAAAAACAAAACAACTAAAAACAATAAATAAAATCTTATTTACACATGCAATAACAAGGTAATGAAATAAAGCTTTTTTTTAGTAGGCAAGTTAATTTTTTTTTTAAAAGGCTAGGTTAACAATGATTATATCATACTGTATGTAGACTCTAACGATGGATCCTGTCGAACACCACCAGCTGTCCTACAAGTGACCGAAGCATTTCTGAGGGGTCCTGAACAGTAATGATGTGCGACAGAGCGGCCTCCAGCAGGAATTCGACACGACATGCCGGGTCTGTCGGCTTCAAGTCTGTTCTCGCATGGAGTGGCACTTTCATGGTAAAGGAATTACAGTCAATACACTGCGTATAATACAAAGTTCAAAGAGTACCGTTGAGATCAAGTGAAAACAAAGTCAAGGGACCGCCAGGATTCTTCTCTGTATGGATCAAAAACATCAGGTAATACAAAAAGAAATGCTCCTTTGTGTTATAATGCCTTTTTCTGAGGAGGAGGGGGGATTAAAGCTGCACTAGGGAAGATTTTTTTTTCTTATTAACCCATCACCACTAATGAAGACACCGTAAATTCAGCTTATTTAGGCAAATTCAAGCCTGGTGTAAATGGGATCACTGGTGGCACATCTTCTCTGCACAGGAAGTGATGAGTCCAAATTTAAAGACCATTCCAGCATGATTAAAAAAAAAAAATCTTCTACTCCCTTACTGTTTAACATCCGTGTGAATGATTTAATAGTGAGTTTATCAGTTAGTGATACAGTTTTAGTTGTTTTATGAGAGTTTCTCCCAGTTAAGAGGGTTGCAAACCGAAGCTGTAAGTGTAAAATCCAGTTGTGAGATCTTTTTCATTTCACATGCTTTGTATGCTGACTCGAGAGCACTGTGGCATCCTAGCATCACCACAGAGATGTGGCTGAGAGATGTGATGAATGGGAAACTGTTTGCAAGCACACAAAGTCCTGTCTCGGCGTGGCTCGTAGTGTTCCTGCTTGCACTCCTTAAATATTAGCTCTCTGCCTGATATTAGTGTTCTGCTGCAAGGCCACTGCTCCGTCTCTCACAGCGACGATTCCGCCAAAGCTTTAAGAGAGAAAAGGCCATACCATAGGCAGTGACTGCTGTGACAGAAAAAAATACAGTACAGTCTGTGGGCCTTCGGGGGCGACGTTGAGCATTTGCTAAATGGAACAGAATACACAGCAGTCAATAGGGCTAAATGCTATGCAAAGATCACTATTTTTTAATCCCAAATATTGAACAGTAACTGGGATATTACTGTCATTGTTACACAGATAAATATTTACAATGAAGACCAGAAATCCACAAAGACCAGATTTCCACTAACATTGAGGCTGTGTGGTGTTGACTGGTTACAGAATCAGAGGCGAAAAGCTTTTTTTTTCCTTAAATGTCTCCACATTTCATTCCTCTAAGCACATCTGACTCTGTTTGGCTCAGTTTTTGTGCTCTCTGTTTCCCGCTGTGGGTGGCCTCACATGTTCTTGAGGGTGGGATATCTCCCTTTATAAACTATCTCTGGTTTAGAGTCTATGCAGGTTAGAACTGAATGAGAGCTAATGAACCTGACGGGTTTGGAAAAACTGATTAAAAACTATTGACAGCTGTGGTGCCTGCATGTAAACGTAGACAAAAAATTGAATGCAAAGAAAACAAAAAATGAGCAGAAAAAACATCATGCTGGAAGGGTCCTTTTTGAGTGAAATACACACACTGTCTCATACACCAAACACCTGTCCTGCGCCCCCAGTGCAGCTGGTATTCCTCTAACATCTGTTGACTCCTTACATGCAACCTTGGCTTATTACTGCACATAGCGCAGTCTTTAGTATCTCTGACTACCTGAGAGCACACAACAAGATGCAACCTTGTGTTATTGTTGGTTTTGAGCTCAAAGTAATACCTTGAATCATTCCTCAATAATAACCCAGAGAAGCTGTGTTTTTTTTTCCCCAGGGACAAATGCAATGCTATTCCAAAATAAATTACACACACATGGATTCCCAGAGAGAATAAATCTAAAAAAAGGGACAGGTTTAAGTCCTTTCATTCTTTAGTAAGAAACTATAACATAATATATAGAAGCTATTCACAGAATAAACCAGACTTCTCTGTCAAAGCACTATGAATGGTGGCAGTAAATTATACAAAAATAAATGACAAAATGTGAAAAACAAAAAACGAAACTGACAGTTCAGCCATTGTTAGCACTACACACGACACAGCACGTTATGAGAGTACTTACACATTATTCAGGTTTGTTATTTAACTATAGAACCATCACTGAACCGGGAGCTGCAGGGAATTGTGTTAAACCTGTCAAACACCATCACTTCATCTATATAGAACGATTTACAGTGAAATGTATGACATAAAGCCCTGCAACAATGCAATGCAACTTATTCACATTCATCAGCATGAGCACAAACCACGGGATCGATCAATGGTTTCCTAACTTGCTTGTGTAGCTACATATTCCGATACCAAAATGTGCCAAGAAGCAAGTTAAACGTGGATCTGAACGGCTGCCAGCAATGAGACACGAACATCATAAAATCCAATCGACAGTACCTTTTTCAGCATGAGGCTTCTTTACTCCGCACCTCTATTATTTTAAGTCACCAAAGCATCAACACGTAGCTTAATAAAAGAATGCACTCAGACTGAGGAAACAGCCACGGCACTAGTCGACCTCAGCAAAGTACAACAGAGCGACCGCGGGCTCAAAGCTTGGCTACATGGAGCTCACATTAAAGGCTTCAATTCTCCCTTAAAACAGTCTGCTTATGCGGCATTCACATCATATTGATTATACCGTAAATATGGGAAGATAAAAAAAAAAAGGACATCAGTCCTTTGGTGGACATTGCCAAGTAGGATATGGGATTTTTGCCAATATCTCATCATGAACTGGTGTCAAACATGGCAGCAAATCCACCAATGCTGGCAGTCCAAAAAAAAATCTGTCATATTCACTCTTGAAAATGATTTCAATTGTGGATCTTCTACCAGCTTAACCACAGGACCGCATCAAGTGTTGTAGTAACATCACCTCATTTTTCGGCTTCTTCCAATATGACGTGAATGTGGCATTGCTCGCCAAAGTACAACCTTTTGGCAAGTACTTTTGGACCTTCAGGAAAGTGCTTTGATAAATGCTATCCATTATAATGGCACAATGTGTAGAGAGAGACAAGGCGGAGAGAATGGCCGTGGCCGTAAAGACTATGTGGCAATGTGTGCCGTGGAGGGGATGGAGACGAACTCGCGCAGGATGTTCTTGGCTGTCTCCAGGTTGTTCTGGGCTATCATCAGGGCCTTCTGGATGTCCTGGATGGAGTAGCCCTGGGACATCAGACATTCAATCTCCCCACTCATGGCCAGGCTGCCAGGGCCAGAGGAGGAAGAGGAGGGGCCCATGGTGGAGGAAGGACTGGGGACGCCTTCGGGGTTAACAGGTCGAGGCCGTCGGTCAGAGTTGGCTCGCCGTGGGAGGGGCTTGGGAGGGCGGTCAGGATCTGGACCTGCTGCAAACATGGCTGAGAACAAATAAGGAAGACAACGTTTACCACAATAAGCAGGAAAAACTGCTCAATTCAAGCAGCCTGAAGTTTTGGGGACATTGTCCTGCTGGTCAACCTAACTGTTCAGTGAAGAGAACTTAAAAAACACCAACATCATTGACTGAGTTTTGGTCTGTTTAGCTGACTTTGACAAATCAGCATCATCAAGAGCTCAGTGAAGCAGCTTGGGACCAAACGGTTCTCTAGGATCATTTTCCAAACCACTTCTTTGACAATAAAACAGTCTAAATGTTTAGCATGGGCCAAAGAACACAAAATTTTCAATGCTGAAGACTGGAGATCAGTCTTGTTTACAGATGAATTGCTATTTGCACAAGATCCATTACACACTGAACAAAGATAAGTACCACTCTATTCTGCAGAGACAAGTATGTCATCCCTTTTGGTTTTAAGTTGTCTGATGAGGATGAGGACCCTAAACATCCATTGAAGTTATGCCAAGACTATTTGTAGTCCAAGGAAGAGCAAGGAATGCTGACTTGCATGGCTTTCCTCCACAGTCACAAGACATCAAACCCACTGAATATCTCTGGGAACATTTAAAATTGGAAAAGGCAAAACATGATCTAACAAGAAACTCTCTCTGGGAAGCTGTGAGTTTTGAGATCACCTACTATCACTGTGTAATGTTGCCTAAGTGTCAATATGGAGCAACAACAATTTGAAAAGGGCACATGGATGATTATACTGTCTAGGTTGTCAACCCTGATGAGGTTACCAGACAGGACAATTTATCAAAAATAGACTGAATTGCTTTAAATCCTGTGATGTGAAGTGGATTTAAAGACTTAACACATGGATATGAAATTCAGGGAGCAGCAGGATGCAACCCAAATGCAGCTGTGGTACATACAGGCCTCGATGGGGTCATCCATGCTCAGGCTGCTGAAGGCTGCTGAGGTGCCACTGATGTCTGACAGGGTTCTTCTGGTGGGGGCTGGAGGAACCACAGGTCTGGGGTAGTTATACTCATAAACATCCTCCAACTCATTCTGGTCCTGGGACACTACAGCCGACTGGTGAGAATGGTCTTGAAAAAAAAAAAAGTAACAAAAATAAATCACAGTCCTAAACTTATATTGTGAATATGTGGCACATATTTCATTTTCTGTCATCCATATTTAAGTGAAGAACTGACTGAACAAATAGCAAATGACTGATTCTTGAGAATTTGGATAAATCATGTCCTAGTAAGAAAAATGCTATTTCTGCTGGAAATTTACAACATTTTAATGAATAAAAAGAATCAAGGGCATAATCAGGGGGTCCTTTGCACATTTGTAAGGTTTTTTCATAGGTTTATTTTTAATTTGTATTAATTTAATGATTATATGTTGGCCCATGGCCTACAAAACCAGTTGTCCTCGGATAGGAGATAATCATTTCAACTTGATTAAAACAACAAAAAGTAATAATTTCATTGAATAATATCTTTACCACATGAAAGAGTACATCATAATATGTATTAAAAACTACAAACGATGGGTTTTGAACAATATTTACTATTATTTTGTGGTTGCTCAAAATGTGTCCCAGATATTCGTCACCACCGTCAGATATTTATTTAAAAAATAATAATAAAAAAAACTACAAGGTCAATTACATTCCTGAGGATCCCTTTTCAAACCTTCAGCTCTACTGCATGCTTCAAGACCGCTCAGGCTCCTGGAAGTTTTCTATTTTCTCTTAAATCTCTTCATATTTTTGGAAACTGCTACTGTCACAACCATAATTTGTCAACACCGTCACTTCTGTATAAAAAATATTAGATTAGATTATGGAATAAATGTATACTTTTTAAGAAGAGGTCTGATGCAGGTAGCAACAGGGGGGAAACAAGCTGGCTAATGTGAACAACTCATGCTCATCATGTGAAAGAGCAGGTTTTTGTCACCACCGTCAGACGTCACCACCGTCAGGTTTTCTGTCTGACGGTGATGACTGAAGTCTGAAAAATGCTTATAACAGTGCTCAGGATTCTTATTTTTTGTACCAAATAGTTAAATAAAGTTGTTAAGCAAGAAGCCATTGACTTGAGTGGTATAAATTTTGGAAATGTATGTTTTAATGAGGACACTGTCACCACCGTCAGATTAGTGTCACCACCGTCAGAGGCAGTTATATTGGTTTTAAATGAATATGCTTACAATATGTTTCTTTGGTGCTGTTGAGTTATTAAAGTAATAATCTCTTTAATACAAAAATATGTTTTTCAAATTAAAAAAAAAAACATTACGGTGACGGTGTTGACAAAAACAAAGTAGCCTAATAACTGGAAAAACCTATTTTATGAAAAAAATGCAAAATGAGGAGGTTGCACCGGTACATTGCTGAACAGCCAAGACCTTGGCCTATAATGATATACCTTCAGATTTTGTAATTTAACACACTTTTTTTTTTCAAAATTAAAACCTGTTTTATCCAAATTCCCAAGAATCAGTGAAATGGTAAGTAATACACTGTAAGCTGCTGATGTTTCTGTGATGCCACGTGTTCATATTTTAGGCCGCCGGGCCTGTAGGCCAGACAGCCTGTTTGATCTTTTTATCACTTCAGATAAATTTAATCGAAAAATGTTGCCATTTATTTGAATGATTTCCTGCAAGTGGGGTGTTCTTTGCAATTAGTAAGTCTGCAGGTTTTCAGATGAGTTTAGTTCCTGGAAATGGTATCTATGTTATCTTTGTTTTCTATTGCTTCAAAAGAAAAAAAAAGCGTTATCATCACTGGCCAAAAATAGTCTAGTGTGTCTAGTTAGATTTTCAAGATTGTAACTAGGGGTGTCACAAAAACCACTGGTATTACCGTGTCAATACCAAATTCCAAGAAACCTAATGGTACTGGTGTTTATACAGTACCGGTAGTACCGCCGGGTACCACATTTGTCAGTGACTGCACACCCACTACCAGCATAAGAGTTCGCGAGAGCGCAGCAGCACACAGAAAAACAAGAAAGCCACATATGGAAGTATTTTGCCTTGGAGACAGCTGAAGAAGGCAACACTGACGAGCAAAAACCAGTGAGCAAACAGTGCTTCTGCATTTTCCAGACGAAGAGTGGAAACACATCCAACCTAACCAACCACATTCATTATTTGAAGCTATTATAATAAACATTTATACTGAAGTATGTGGGATATCATTCTCTCTGTGGTGCTGAAATCAGTATTGAGATTTTTACCAGTATTGGCATTGACTGGTACTGTGATATCCCTAATTGCAACTAACATTTCTCCGCCAGTTAGAGCCGGTGCTAAAGTAATCCGGGCACCTTAGGTGAAGCGTGTCAGTTAAAACATCTACACCTCTTACTTTTCCCCTTAAAGGATAAAGGTAGGCTGGTGTGTATGTTACCTGAGTCTGAGGACTGCGCTGCCTCTGCTGTACCCGCCTGGGCCTGAATGTTGCACATGGACTCGTAGACCTGAGGGTCCTCACAGTCACCATCATCTGCCTCATTGCTGGGACCAAGAAAAGGAAAAAAAATCACTTAAAAGCTGTATTATGTGGGATTCTTTTGACTAATGTCCACAAAAAAAGATACTCCATGCTATTCAAGTAAAATAACATTTGAGATGAAGTATAAAATTGAACAGTGAAAAAGAGAACAGGGTCTTTATTTCACAGAGGCACAAATGTAAATGTAAAACCTTTAAGAAAATTATGCTGGAATTAAATTTTATGAGCAATTTAACAACTGAAATTAAAAAAAAAAAGTATAAAATGAATGTAGTGGGGTGTTTATAGTTTGTAATACAGGAAGCATGTTTGATGTTTTCATGGGGAAAGCAGGGAGCAAAAAGCTTGGACTGTAGAGCCCTCTTGTGGACAAACGTTTAGCCAAGAAAATTAACAACTTGCACACGAATGGAATAGTTGAGGAACCTATTAGGAACACTTTTGCAAATGCTGAGATATGTTTCGAAAGCATTTAGTCTCCAAACAGCAGCCTGCAGAGCACCGGATATCAGCACTCAGTGGATTCCTCCAAACTGTTACTGATTCATGAAATGTTAAAGAGAACAGTTTTGGTATTACTTTCTAAGGAAAGCTTAATTGTCGAATCTGAATCACTGGAAAAAGGAATATCTGAGGTTTTAGTTTTTTCGTATTGTGCAGACTGCAATTAACCGTCAATAATCAAGCTTTATAATGCTTTACTGTAACTTCAAGCACTTGGGGTTTCTCCCTAATTTGTATTTCACAAGGCTTTATCTGTGAAGCTATAAATGACCCCTACAATACAAACAATAAAATCATCTGCCAGCAAAGACCACTGCTACTGGTGTAATTCTAATTACCCATTAATAACTGATTACATGTATCGATCCAGCAGTATATTTCTGTGAGCTGTTTTTAATATTTTGCATTGTGATTATGCTTCAATCGTTGTTTAGGTTGAGCCTGTTGTGCAAGAACCAAACTCAATCAGATCTGGACATTGCCATACCAAATTTCCATAAAAATTTAAAACATTTTACATCTCACAATAACTCTGAACACTCTAGAAAAATGTCACATCTTTCAGTTTTCAGCACAGCTCTGCTCACAGTGTTGACATGAGTTTACCTGATGTTATTGTGGTGGCTGGCCTGCACTGGAGGGGGAGGCACCGCGTAGCCTGAAACGACCCAGTGAGCACCGGAGGCCGGGAGGGAGGTGGGACTCATGTACTCATTCTCCTCGCAGTCGGATGACAGCTTCTCAGCACCCGACACGACCGGAGCTGGAAGGGGTCTGCACATACAGAGTGTGTTTTACATTTCTGATTTATACACCATGTAGTCAAACTGAGATGCAGATGTCTTGAGTGTAAAAGCCTTTCAAAAAGCACTTTGACGATCATGGGACACTAAACCTTTCAGTGACAACCACGAATGGTGATAATTAACAACAAAAATAAGAACAATAATAAACATATATTCATGTGGAATCCAATAAAATTAAAATCTACTCAGTTTAAGGGCTTCTACTAAACAACTAGTATTGTACTGATCAATTCTACAAAAACATAAAAATGAAATAATCTACATAACCCGCATCCTCCATTACACCAGATGATGACAACACTTACCTGGACCAAATCCTACTAAAAAAAACGCAAGCAGAATATATTCGAATAACTGACATATCAATCTAACCCTCATTACCAAATCAATACCACATGCCAGATGTTACCCAGATGGTCTTTCAGAAGTATTTATGTTGCTTGAGACCATAAATGTGGAGTTTTTGTTCCAATTACAGGCTGGAAAGGTGAGTCTTGAAAGCACTTGGTCAAGTAATCATGGAGTCACTGGTGTAGATTAACTATTTTATCAGTCTGCTGCAGATATAACATGGTCACTGTTCTGTGAAACAGTAAAAATCGAAATTCTTCTATACAAAGTGTTACCTACTCATTTTTATTTCTGGTTCCTTTATATTACTCATTTCTCTCCCTCTGCACCTCCTCACAGCGGAGCCTCCTACCTTGCAGCCATGCAGTAAACAGCGTTGGTGGCTGCTGGGGGTTTCCCTGCCTCAGCGCTGGTTCCACTGCTCTGCGGGGTGGAGGCCAGGGCGGACGGGGCCTTGGTTACTGGCCGTGGAACCATGTAGTTGGAGGCCCAGGAGGTCTGATCGGGGGTGGAGGGCAGGGGTCGCCTCTGGACCCGTGAGTCCTGACAGGCCAGGGTGGGGCGCTCTGGAGGTGGAGGAGGGGGCAGCTCTCTCAGGGCTGGGGGCAACGGCAGAGGCTTGTCTCTGTGAGCGGCTGGCATCTGGAGTAGAGGAAGGTGGTGGTGTTACTGTATGCATTCTACTATAGTGTCCCATTTTTAGGTGGTTCCACATTCCACCAAATGTTTTTATTAATTATCTTTTTACCTAATTTTTAATCGAACTGCAGTGCACTTATATGAAACAGTTATGGTGTACTTTCAGTGGTAATAAATGAAATTATTAATTATTTATTAATTAATTATTAATAAATGAATTAAATCTGTAAAACATGCAGAAAACATGAAGGCATTTGAATAGTTTCCAAAACTACTCGACATAAACCAATGTGACTGAAATGAATGTTTGAGATGAGGTAATCTATGGAAACACTCACAGCATCCTCAACCTACATATGCCAATACCAGCTTTGGCTGTTTATGAAAAAATAAGACAAGCCAGGCAATTCTGTCCACTTACCCATAAGTAAAATGTCAATCAGTGCAACTCAACCAGTAGACTACGGTGGAAGAATAACTAAGCTGGTGTGGTAACTTAAAATGCTCTGCTGCAGCTGGGATGCAACAAGTGTGTGTATGCAGATGTAGTGCAGCTGCTCAGTGGCCAACAGTAAAAGGCTGTGGTCTTATGGGTTAGCTCCTGATGTGAATGTGGGGATTAGGGAACTGTATGAATGTGAAGCAAAACAGTGTGGAGGCTCAGTTAACTTTTGCTGGATAAATAAATATTTTAAAAAAAAGTATCTAATCCCTAATCCAAACTTTGATCACTAAAAACTAACATGAACCTAATTACACTCTTAACTTGCGATGCAAATCTTAATTCTAGGTCACTGAAGAAGTGAGAACTTCTCAGAATGACCTCACTCTGAAGGTGCAAAACTCAATTTTTTTCTCACAAAGAAGTTCAAGCCAACTCATATACTTGCCTTGGTTGTGGCTCCCTGGCCCAATGTCCCGTGGGAGCTGGGGGGTCTCTGCTGCATTAGGTCAAGCCGGGGGGGCACTGGAGGGAGGGGAGACACTGGAGATGGTGGGCGTTCCACCTACACACATACACAAACATACACACACACACACACTAAGTGGGATGGCTTGTCATGACAGGAATGTTTCTAGTGGTCCTCAAAATGTTGAAGGGATCCACAACGCAGCCGACAAATTTACTATTCAGTACTGAGCAACAAAAATGTTTCTACGGGTCCCCATGACCTCATCTGATCCTAATCTGTGTCTAAACAGGAAGAGAGATGTACAGATGTTACTCTTTCACAGAGAGGGAAGTTAAGTTTTATTATGGCTCTTTTAACTTCCTTCCTACTTTCAGTATTTTCTTTAAGGGGATCTTTTAGTACATGGAGTTTACCAAGTTTGTGATATTTTAGAGCACTTGACATCCAAAACTGTGAAAATGTGGAGAAGCTCTGTGCTGTAGATGTGGTGCTCCCACCTTGGTGCAGGCCAGCCTGCTCATGAATAGGTGCTGGTCCTCCAGGCGATCATCCTCCTCCTCCTCGTTCCCAGCAGCCTCCGCTCTGCTGGGCCCAAGGAAGCCGGCAAAGGAGGCCCCACTGGCCTTGGGGTGGAAGGGGTCCACCACAATGGGCTCGGTGCCTTTAATCTCACAGCGGCAAAACGGGCAGCCCTGGCCCTCGGACTCCTGACAGACGCACAGGGAGCAAAAGGTTAGCGCTGATGGAACAGAATAAAGCTTGATCAGGTAAGAGGTATTTTCCTCCCTATCTCAAAGGGCAGCAGTGACCATGCCTTCGTGACAGAGAGTACAGGAGCTCAAAGGGCCCAAAGAGCATTACAAGGTCTGTAATTAGCATCGGCTAGCTCAGCTGGTTCTGTCTAGAGTGCATACCGTATAACCGCAAAGGCCTGGGTTCAAATCTGACCCGGGACCTTTGTCTCACGTCATGCCCTCTTTTTTTTTTTTTTTAATTCCCCTTTCACTCTTTGTTTCAACTACAGTCCAATAAAGCAAAAACACCATAAAAAAGAAGACCTGAGTTAATAAATGAATATGAGCATTAGTCCAGACTGATATGATGTAAACATCTGTGCCCTTACACCCATAAATCCATGTGCTTCCGGGTCATTTCAAGTAGCCAGCCCAGATGATGTCTAAGTGATAAATTTCAGGTATAGCAAGTATAATTTTCCACGAAAGAAAGGTTGTGTGTCCTGTATCCTGTGTGTATGAACCAGCTGTCTTTATTATTTATCATTTATTTATGTATTCTCTGCTGGCTGTACAAATAATTGCCCCATGAGGACAATAAAGTTTGCTTAACTTAACTTAAACTGAAGCTTATAAACTATGCATTGCATTTGGAAGTTTGTTATTCATCATTAAGTGCTTGTAATTATTAATTTTTCTTAGGGATTTGTCAACAGGACAGTAGATGTTTTGCTATTTTGGGAATGGCGCAGATAATATATAAAAATGAATGGCAGCAAATGCTAAAATCCTATCTTCCTACCTGGCCCTTTGTGTTGGGATACTTCAGTTTGCGTTTTCAGGAATCTGGTAATGTGATGCCACCCGAGTTAAAATGGCACTGTTCTCACTTGACCAAGCAAACTGAGCTAAAGCTGTGACGGCTCCAGAGTTTAATGTAACTGCTCCAAACAATGCGTGGGGTGAACGCACCTTCAGGCTGAATCTGTTAAGCCCTCACACCACCAGGTAAATTTGCTGTTGGGACCATTGATCCCAACCAAACCTCTAATCAAGATTTCCAACTGTCGGATTGGGAAGATCCGGTCTAAACTGGTCCGACAAGCCTGTAAATGCCTGCTCAGTCCTACCTGCCAGGCAGTCAGACAGGAGGTGCACATTAGATGGCTGCAGGGCTCGATCTTCACATCCTTGTCGTTCTCCGCACAGATCTTACAAAGCTGGAAAGTGGAGCCCATCTCACAATACAGCTCGTACTGTTCCTGCAGAGACGAAGACAGAAAGAGAAGCACACTGTTGATATGCACATCACAACTGGCAGTACTACAAAAAAATCCTCACAAACTCTTCCAAATATTTAAGTCAGTTTTTTTTTTTTTAAAAAATCTGGCTTCATGTTTAGTGGAAAGCAGTTACTGCTGTGGTGTTTTTGTATTACAAATGCCAGAGAGGCCTTAACAATCAAAAGGTGTGGCCAGTTAAAATGTCAGCTTGGTGACTCATACCTTTTTAACAAGAAACACTCAAAAAAAAAAAAAAAAAAAAAAAAAAAAGAAGCAGCTTTCATACAAAATAATGTGAGATGAACCACACAGATAACTCATGCTGCTGTCATCCCCACAGCGATACTGATATACACATGTTGGACGTGACTATTGAGCACGTTACTGCAGTTGGCCAACCACCACAAACAGAACAGAACACAGAATAATGTGCCAATAGTCAGATTAAAACAACAGTTCAATTAAGCCCTTAAGACAATTCTATTAAGTGACATCTCCTTCAATAATTTATATGTGGCATGAAGTTACTGGAGTACTGAAACAGAAATGACACCAACAGACAACATGAACACCTTCATAATCTATGCATGAAAACACATTGGCACAAACAAGATAAACATAACAGTTTTAGGACAGTCAGTCGAAAGGAGGATGCTCTACAACACTGAATGTGTGTGTGTGTGTGTGTGTGTGTGTGTGTGTGTTAAAGAGAAACAAAGACAAACCTGAGTAACTTTGATGTGGTCCTGTGGAGAGGGTTCACACAACCCTGTCAGGTCTGGGTTCTGAGCACGACCATCTGGGAACAAATAGCTGTGGATTGCCCAGCCACCACCGTACACACACACACACACACACACACACACACGCCTGGGTAAACAACGCTAATTTGTAACATTACTTGCATTAAAATATGCATTATGCACTGTGGACACATAACTGTTGATTTTTCCCTTAAGGCCTGGGACACACCGAGCCAACTCACATCTCCTGCTATCAACAAGGTCTCTAGACTAATTTGCCAATTAAATTCCACAACTTTTCCATGACTTTTCAAGAGCTGAGGGCCGATCATTTGTTGGAACCCTAAAAAAAACCTCCCTGATAATACCTGGCTTCCTCAGAGAATTCATCACATTTCCTGTGTGGAATGCACCTCCCTGTATTCCAAGATATTCCAGAAATCCCCTGTACTGTGCATGAACTGTAATACCAGAATACACCCTAAAATGTGAGGCGTCACAGTGTACTGACGCTGTGTTACGGTTTGACTCACAATCCCTCTCTGTATCCATCAATGAGGGCTTGGAAGAGTGGTTTGTTATGGGGGATGGTCTGCAGGATGTTCCCATCAGCTGTCACGTAGCCGATTGCCCACTGGCCCAGCCGAGTGCAGCTCAGCCTGAAGATGTAGCTGAAAAACAGAAAAACAGCCTCAACCAACAGCAGACCATGGGAATGTTACTGCGCCTCAATCTCCACTGCAAACTCAAGGCAAGTAGGAATTTGTCATAGGCAATAGGAAACAATATTGTTTTCCAAGATGCAAAGGTGACAATATTTCTCTATAATGATATACAAAGAATTTGTTATTTTGTAACAGGTGGCCATCAGGATAGAATTAGCTCATAATGTGAAAAGTTACTGTTAATTTGACTGAAATTAATATTTTGGCTCATCTGCCAAGGAAATTTTCACAAGACAGAATAATTACAACAATTCTCATAGCAATCTGTCACCCTGTCCAATTTCAATGCCATGTCAATGTTGGCGCAATGTAGTGTTATTTTAAAACCTGGTCAGAATTGATAGAGTAATTTATCATTGAACATAAAAGAATTCAAATGTTTGATTCCACTCCTTTTCATTGGATACATTTGATGTACATGTTGAAGATTTCTGTGAGCAGTGATGAACTGACATAATGTGTAATAACAAACCTCTGGAAACCTCTGGGTTCTACTGAATTGAGCTGGGGGGTAAAATGTAGTTAACAGTCTCCGTCCTATCCGTTTAAATCAAGGTTTGATGAGAAACATCTGCCTGCTGTCTAATCTCGTCAGTTCGAGTGTTGCGATACTCAATGGCGTTTTCAAATCAAAAAGTACTAAAAAAGCTGCCGTGGGATTAGCTGACCCAGGTTCACCGGCTTACTGAACATACTGACAACAAACCTTTTTCACAAAAAAACAGCAGGGTGAACACAGTCGTTACCGATGGCATTGATTAAAGTTCTGTTCTGTTTAGGTCTAACAGAGCCAGGGTGCTGGTGTTGTTCATGCTGGCTCACTGGAATACAATAAAATGACCAGAACCTTAATTAATATCATGAAAACCACCTGTGTGCTATTTCATGTCAAAATCGTTGCTTTGAAAAGGGTCTGTTTGGTCAAGTGAGGCCTCTATTCTTCTTTCGCCCCAGTCCATTTTGACCACCATGTTGCTCCAGAATACTGCGTCATACATTGCATTACATTATGTTGGACATTTATACTCAGTCATGTGTAAATGTGGCTGCACGGGCTTGTTTGTGTCTCACCTGCCAGGCTTGTGGATGAACCTGTGCAGCCGGGCCTTCACCTCATCATAGGTGAGGAAGGCCATGTAGCCGGAGTGTGTGACTGCCAGACTATTCCAGTTCCTTAGGAGAGAAGACCAGGGCTACACAACATACGTACACACACATACACACACACACACACAAAAAGAGATGATAACTATTTGTTTGAGCACTTCTAACAAGCTTAGACAGCCATCAAGCCAACATGCATGGTCCTAATTTATTCCAACTTGCATGGTACCAACTTCGTGACCAATATCGTTTGGGATTTGGGATTTTGTAACATCGGGATATGATATAAATGTTGTCTTTTTTTTCTTTTTTTTTTTGAGAAGATGTTTCTGCCAAGATGTTTGTTTACTCTGTTCATATGGACAATACATTTCAGTGCAATATTTTTATGGCGATAGTTTCTTCAGGCCCAGGGTGTGTACCGGGAGACCCCCCTGGGATGAGGAGAATTACTTCCTATTGTGAAATACTCTCCACCATGCTGCTACAATGTTTCTGCTGTTTACACTGTTTATTCTGTTGTTTACACTGTTTATTCTGTTTTATCTATTTATTCTCCCTTGTACTCATTATTATTTAGCTCTTGTTTTTTACGCACTAGTTATACAGATTGTATTTTAATTATTTAAACTGCCCCACAATTCCATCTCTGTTGTAATCCGGACGTCAAGCGACGACATTTCGTTGCAAAAAACTCACTGCTGTGTTTTTTTGTGCAATGACAATAAAGAAAGTCTAAGTCTATATACTATGACTCGACATTTTACACTGCAACAAACAATTTTGAAAATAAAGTCGTTGCTCTGGTGAATTAATTTAGGTTAAGTTTCATTTAGGTGTAACAGAACTGGGGCTGTGGTGTTGTAGATGCTGGCTCACTGGAATGGCTCTGTTATCCCTAAATGGAATGGAAACCACTAACACCTTGGTGTACCCAGCTATTTCATGTCAAAACGGCTGCGATGACAAAGATCCATCGGCTGTGTAAAACAAAATTTCCCCAGGGACTATTTACAGCAGAGAGACCGTTTCACTCTGCCCAATTTCAAGTCATCAAAACACAACAGTGCTTCTGCTTTTAAGAAAACTAAGGCGAATGACTTTATTATGAAGATGGAATAATGTGTGAACATTAATTTTCATATGGTAGTGGAATGAATGGACACTGGTGGCGGAATAAAAGGCAGGAAAAAGTGATACAGGAGTTCTAAAATACGACTTGCTTCAGGAAAAGACCGGCAGACGCATGAAGAATATACATTTTGTGCACACTACACTAAACATGCAGTCCTTTAAAGGCTGCATTACAGTAAAGGGACACATTATTCTGACCCATTGGATTGTTGTTGCAGTTTCATTATTTGATTCTAACTGATAAACAACTATCAGTAATGGGTTTCATATGACTAGCCAAATATCTCTGGTATGTAAACATCTCATGAAAGCACCAAAAGTCATCTCCATAATATAGTCACAATATCAGTAGTGCATTTTGTGAATGGTATCTTTATATTTTAACTTTGTCCTAATTGACAAGCACTGGTATATAATGTAATGTATGTGTTAGAGACATTACATATTCTTGTATATAGTTAAGTGGCCCATTTGTAAAATTTGATGATGCGTGTCACTACCATCTAGATTAGCTGTCAGGATATTCTGTTGTTGTCATTTGCCCCATGGCGCTTTTCCACTAGTACCTACCCCACTCAGTGTGGTCTTTACCTGCTCTACCTGTAAAGCATCAGGAGATAATTTCTGTTGTGATTTGACGCTATATAAATAAAGATTGATTGATTGATTGAATGATTTCCCTCCACTTTGTATGAAATACCCTGACTATCTCTATCTAAAATACAACTCCTGCTTTGCTGTACTGTAAGGTCTACCATACTGTATCTCCAGAGAAACCCCCACTCTCCAAGGCTCATCTGAGGATTTGATTTTGATCTTTTTGCCGGTGAACCTGGAGAACCAGGGCCACTTCACAGGGCTGCAGCAGAAGCCAATGTGGCTGCCACACCCTTAGTAATGACCGAACCCCACCTCTATCACTGCACGTTCTCATGTGCTGCAGCGGAATAAAAAAGGTAGCCAAGGCTGAAATTAACCACCCACACTGTGGTACAACCGGCTTTTTTTGGCCAACAATGTGTGGCAAAGTGAACGTCATGTTAAGAGACAGACCACGAGGTCAGGAAATGATTCTTCACAAAAAGTCAGTGACTGCTGCTCACTGAACAGAGCTGAGGAACTTGATTAATTCTGGTACAAGTAATTATTTTCTACTCCATTCTATGCTGTCACATGTGGCGTGGTGTTAAATGCTGCCAAGTTTAGAAAGGCAGTAATAACATTCAGTTATTTAGTTAGCTTATGGTTCAGTTCATAATATGATAACTGGGTTCAAGGCTTGAACAGTATTGAGGTAAATCTGACTTAAGACAAATATAACTCAATAAACACTTATTTTGTTAACACTTGTGGTTATTTCTGAAGAAAAACAAAACCAAAGGTGCAAACCATGAACAGGGTTTCTCTAGGTGAAATTTTAACTTGTTTAATGCCAGTTCAAGTGAAGTACACCTCTGTGCAAACGGGGAAATTTCTCACGAGAACACTAGTGCAAAGAGGAATATGTGCTTTTAGGGTCTTTAATGCAGTATTAACCACATACCAGTGACTAAAAGTATTTTATTCCGGTGTCGTCATACTGGGTGCAGCATGTTGCTGATGTTATCTGTAAGGCAGCACTTACAGTACATGTGGCTAGTTATCATTTACTCTCTATTTTTTTAATCTAAAATGCTACATAGGAGCCCTAATATTTCACAGAGCATCCTCATTCTCACCCGAGCTAAAATCGCCCATTTCCTACACCCTTCAGGGGACAACTTGAAAGAAAATCCTGATCTGAACGTCAGTTCTTAGATGCTAGCTCACAGCTGAAATCCAAGGCTTTTTTCAGCTTTACAATGCATAGAGGAAATTTGTGTGTCAAAGTTCTGTGTCACAAACTTTAATTACATCCCTGCAGCCTGGTCTATGGATATGATTCTAGGAACTTGATTGGTTGAATTAAATGATTTTAAAAATGATTTTAAAAAATATTAAAATTTAATATTTTAAAATAAAAAGACTGATTAAAAATAGTAAGAAACAAAGCTGTCCAAACCAACAGATTTATGGTTTAACATGGCTTATGAAAACTTTGGAAGTATAAAACAGCAGAGCAAGAAAAATGACAGCAGGCAATTAACTGTTGAGGAACATGAAGTCCAGTTATGTTTAATAAAGCAGAGAGGATGCAGACTGTACTCCTGGCCCTGCTCTGTATTAATCTGAGTGGACATGCAGCATAAAGGAACCTGTATATACAAAACCCCTAATAATTACATTCAAGAGTAAGACATTTTTGTACTTATCTTTAGCCCTGAAATCCCCTGATGAATGCTCTACAGCTGTGGGCCTTACCTGGAAGAGCCTGGTGAAAATGTCAAACTCAAAGACAGAGATGTAGTCATTGCAGGTGAGGTCGATGGTCGACTTCAGGGCCATGGCCTCCAGCCCAGAGCTGATGGGGTGGAACTCATGGAGAGCCTGACGAAAGGTCCTCCAGGGCACTATGGTCCTGCATGGGATGGGTGGTGGCTGCTTATTATATCCCACATACTGCTTTCATTAACAGGCATCTGAAGAACCTCTGCTGTCCATAACAACTCTGCTATGTTGTGGACTGCCTCCTCATTGAAATATATAATATCTGGTAGATAGTTTGTGACATATGCAAGCTCTCTCCTTACACAGTAGAAGGCATGCTGACTGGCTTCATTATACACTTTTTATCCAAAAAGCAGCAAAAATTTTAAATGACTAACGTAGAGGAATGTCTCCTTTTACACATCCTCAGTGGCTACTAAAAGAAAAGACTCGCACGCATCCTTTAAAAAGCTTCTGAATACAAGATTTATTTTTAACAATTATTCTTGTTTTGCCCTTGCCCCCTTAGATTAAGAGATGCATTTTCAAAACCTTTGGATATCAATGTCAAAATCTGACAATCTACATCATTACATCTAGCCATTTCAAGAGCCACTGCAGCCAAGCATCTGGCTTTGACATTGACGTACTTTGCAACCAGGATTATTCAACAGGAATCAGCATCTGGTAACAGGTTCTCTATACTGTCTCTATATGCACTGCATCTATAAATAGATTTTGCTGTCAGGTTTTAGTTTGTCAAATCCTGTGGGGAGATTTCATACCAATGTCATACCAATATCTAACATCAGCACATCAGCTAGAGGGAGTGGGATACTCTGTGCTGCAGAGCTACCTTTAATTTGTACTGAGGTTTCGAAAAACTTTTGAGTGCAGTTTCCATTAATTACAGTGATTATGTTCTCTCTCACAGGTTTTTGATAATGCTTAGGCTTTTGGTGTACAGCGGACATGAGTAACAAAGATCATGTTTATGGGAGGGAGTAAGCAGAAACTCACTTGTCCCCAAAGGACCGTCTCCAGAATTCAGCAGCATCAGCTTTGGTGATCCTGAAGTTATCGCCCTGGAAAAGGCCGTTGGGAAAGATGGCTTTAAGCTCAGCCAGCATGTGGCTGAAGATCAGAGACAGCTTGGTCAGGTTTCGTCTGAGGAAGAGAGAAGGAGAGATGGGCACAAATCTAAATCAGTAACGGCCATTTACTCAACCAAGTTCATCCGAACCAGAGCGGACAAAAACAATAAAGACTATGGACAAAAACATAAATTAAACTCAGGGGTTAAAGAAAACACAGCTGATCCTCTTCATACCCTGTTCATACTTGGTATTATCTTCTGTGTCAGTGCTCTAATCACAAGTAGACAGTCAAGACTGATCGTCATTCACACCTGGCTTTATCAACCACCTCATATGCGTCTCCAGTGACCACCTGTGATCAGATTTTAGATCAACCTCAGATCTGTCAGAATAACTTCCTTCCTTTCTTTGCTTACCTTTCTGACCCACCCATATTCCTATGTCCTATCTAGGGCCCTTGGACAAAGCAGTTGCTCTAATTCTCTACATTATTTGGATAACCTGACAAAGACACGACCATCGCAACCCAAAAACGAACTTCATTCAAATTTGTTTTTCAGCGTCTAAAGTCCTTTCTACAAAGCGGCTCCTGACCATCGCTGAGGGTGGTTTAAGTGATCGAATCACAACAGACCTACAAGGCCCACTGAGCTCTGTTCATTTGTGATCGGGTCACCCAAGATGGCTGCTAAAACCAAGTATCGGTGGTTCAAATAATCTGTTGCACAACTATTCAAGAGCGTGGGAAACTCTCACTTTTACTCCGTCTACCTTGTTGTGTCCTCACCAGCTTTTATGATGTGTGCTTCCATGCATTAGTATGACACATGCTAAATCACCAAGCTTACAAGTCCTGAAACAGGCTGCCTCTGACTCAACAAGACACTGCTATACTCACATACCACTGGACACTGTGAAATATTGCTTTTCACAAACATTATCTGGTGGTAATTTAGCACCCTGTACTTCAGTGATGCATTAATTGCCGTAATTAAGCAGGCCTATTTAACTAGCGGCCTGCGGGCTGTATATGGCCCTTTTGATTTTTTCTGTGGCCCATCAGAAGGCTGACATCTGCACTGCAAAAACACAAAATCTTACCAAGATTATTTGTCTTATTTTAAGGCAAAAATGTCTTATTTCTAGTCAAAATATCTCATTACACTTAAAATAAGACATGATCACCTCAGAAGTAAATTGTTTTTAGACAATTTTCACTTGTTTCAAGTGAAAATTCACTTGAAACAAGTGAAAATTTGCTTGTTTCATTGGCAAAATTTGCCAGTTGGAAAAAGTGAAAACTCACTTGAAATAAGGGAAAATTAGCTAGAAACAAGAAACAAATTTTGCCAATGAAACAAGCAAATTTTCACTTGTTTCAAGCAAATTTTCACTTGAAACAAGAGACAATTGTCTAAAAACAAGTTACTTCTGAGGTGATCATGTCTTATTTTAAGTGTAATGAGATATTTTGACTAGTAATAAGACATTTTTGACTTGAAATAAGACAAATAATCTTGGTAAGATTTTGAGTTTTTGCAGTGTGTGTAGCCTATGATAAATTAACACAGACTACAGGCCTACTTAGCCTACTGTTAGTCTGATGGATAATGTGTTAGTGTATGTGGGTGTGTAAACCCATTTCAGATTGTAAACAGTGATATGTGGCTCTAAATAAACCTGAACTTAAACATACTATATTCACCCCGTCTTCTATCTTTATGGATTTGGACCTGTCAGAAAGACACGATGGTCAGTCTTTGTGGCATGCTGTATTTTGCACAACTGTGCAGCCAGGATACAAACTTGAATTTTCAGAGGCGGCATTACAAACAGTGACAGGCAGAGAGAAGCTCAAACGACTGTGGAAATGGCGATGCACAACACACCTGCAGCCCTAGCTACCACTCCTGGCATGAGCTACAGCTAGGGCTTTACCTATAGCCATCCAATTATTTTGTGCGGCCCACGACCACAAGTGAGTTTCCAGTTTGGCCCGCCTGCCGCTGAAGTTGAAAAGCCCTGGCACAGAGTTTCTGCATCACCTTCACCTTATGTTACCTCATAGAGATCATTACAGACAAGCCACAGTTTACTTTGCAAACAGGACCTTGAAAACTTTCACAGAGAGACAAAGTAACCGATAATTTTACTTGGAGAGGTCTCATTCATAGTGACACAACTGCATCTTGGTGCTTATGCGATATTACAATATTAGATAATGAACAATAAAAATCTCTCCGCTGTCAGCCGTCACTAAGAGATTGTGAGTATTGTGCAACAGTGATACTGCACATTCCTCACACTATTCGCTACTCCATTTGGCATCTTCCCTGATAGACACGCAAATAAACCAATAATAGCAAACAGCAGGTGGAACCTTGGATTTTGGTCCCTAACCCTTTTTTATTTGGCAACACAGACAAACTGGTAGAGATGGTTCCTAAAATAAATTCAACATTGTTAATATGAACTGGTGCGCCTTTTCCAAAATGGACGTGTTCCCTGGTCAGGGATATGATTCCCTTAAAAACCGAAGAAACTGAGGGTTTCAAATAGTCGCTGCTACAAATAGTTGATCCGTGTTACAAGTTACTGCGAATATTTTTCCAACAATGGCGTTCCACAGCTGTACTTAGAAGACTGAAGACAAAAGTCAGAACATCCAGTTTTTAAAAAGAGGAGAACAGGAGCTGACTGATGAGACGGTGGGTCTAACATGGTGAGGGCCTTGCAGCTAAACAGCTAAACTCATCTCATATCAACATGAAAAAGAATTGCGATCATATTGTGTATCGTGATCCTGCCGGGAAAAAAAGTGGTATGATAGTTTTCACCCACCCCTACTCGATCTTACATTTAACACTGTCAAAGATTACAAGCTGTGGCTAAACTAACAAATAAAGGAAAAGATGAACTCAAATAACTAAATCACAACTCCAACTGCAGCTTAAAAAGGCTGGTCACACATTAAGCTGAATGGCAATGGCAGCAGAATGTGTCAGCTAGGGGAATCACCACTTTCCTACATGAGTTTTCAAAACAACTCGAGGCAACTAACACAGTGATAGGCTCAACGGGTCAAAAACTGCAGAGATGTTTAATATATTAACGGGAACAATGTGGAAACCCGTGACGACATATGCCCAAAAGATAAAAACTGCATCAGAAAAGAGGAACAGTGTTGGCAAGCCAAAGTTCACTGACAGGGATAGATGGACACAAACTAGACTCAAATCGTACCAGAGAGCTGAACCAACAGGAGAGACACACAGTAATGAGACACACAGAACAGGAATGGTCTGAGAACGAGTGAGGCCTGGTGTGGGAAGACAAACAAAAGCAGAGGCATTGTAAATTATGTATATGTGTTATATAATTTACAATGCCACTGTGTTAGATTATTTGGATAGCTGATAAATGAGGCCACCTGAGGCAAATCAGCTTACTCTGCCTCCCCCCTCGAAGGGAACGCTCCACTTATAACAGGGACATTTACACCTTGTTCATCTAATGCAACACAACTTTAAAAGGACAGACATAAAGTACATAAGCGAAGGCTGCTTGGTGGGCGTGGCGGAGAAAAAAGGTAGTGAAACCGTTCAGGATATCAGTGCACAAGTTTTCCACCTAGGAAATAAACACACTGCGCCCAATATCTCATCAAAAGTCATCAAAGTCGCACCTTTACTCGAAAGGGGAAAAAATAAATAAATTTCAAGGTCACAGCACTGATGACAACGTCCTCCTCATTACTTAAAACGACAAAATCAACAAGTTAGGGAGGTACAGACGGGTACTTCACACACACAAGGGTCCATCCTTTTTGCCAAAAATGACATTATGAGCAACTATGAGCAAAGAGAAACAAAAACTCTTCTGCAGTTTGTTTGGCCAGGTGAGAATGATGGCATACAAACTTGGGTGCCATCAAATAACTGCAGCAACACAGAGATGTAGAGATTTACTAAACCCTTAACAGTTATACTGCAGAGCAACTGTGAGAACGCGGTTGATAAAAATCTGAGTTTGACAGATAAATGCGTACTGAGGAAGGATGGTCTTGTGCTTAGTAATGGCTTTCTGAGTAAAAGAGGAAGTGAATCTGATTGCGACAGTTTATCATGCCTCTAATCACACATTTGTACTTTTTCCTCCTCCTAACATGGCTAGAATAACTCTTGCAAAATGTTTATTAGACGTATATTACCAGGGTATGGAAATTTTAACACTGAACCGTGGGGTGATTTCTTGGAAGTCTTATCGATGATAGCTTTTACTATTATAGTATAAGGTTACATGAGGCTGTAGTAAACCACACAAACCTTTCCGTAAAAAGAGTAAAAATTTACAAAAATGCATTAAATTTAAACGTACTCCAAAGCAATGTATCTGAACTGAAGGTTAATCAGTTGGTCACATATAAACAGGTGTGGGAGTGCATATTGCTATGGTAACTTCTTTAATGTTTTGAAAAGCATGAACAAATCAAGTGCACAGCGATGCATTATCAGGTGTTGGTAAGCAGATTTTGCTCATAGTAAAGACATAACAATAGAGTTTGTGGCACTATGCTATAATAAACACAATGCATTTGGGAAAGCACTGCTGAAGAAGAAGAAAACCTCTGTGCTCACGAGCTACAGCCAGGCGGAGATACTGTAGAGGAACTACAGGCGGCAATGTGTGTGTGCATCTCGCATGTATCAGTGTGTGGATCGCTGACGTCAGTCCGATATCAAATTCATGAATTACGTCAGGAACAGGACACAATATCGATACCAAAATCGGTATTGCTTCATGCTTACCTGTTAATACACTACTCACAAAAAGTTAGGGATATTCGGCTTTCGGGTGAAATTTCAGGATGAACCTATAATGCATTCTAACCTTTACAGGTGAACTTAATGTGACCTTCTGTAAACTTTTGAATGCACATGTCCAACTGTTCAATGTTTCAGTACTTTTTGCACAAGTTGCTGTTCTCTAACAAGGAGCTTAACAGCAAAATTCACGTCAGGTGTTTGATGCTCCAGCTCATCGAGGTCGTATCATTAGGGAACGGCTGCTGGAGACTGGGGTACCTCAAATGGAGTGGCCTGCACTTTCTCAGACCTGCATCCCATAGAAAACCTATGGGATCAGCTGAGTCACCGTGTAGAGGCTCGGAGCTCTGTACCCCAGAACCTCAATGTCCTGAGGGCCGCCCTTCAAGAAGAGTGGGATGCCATGCCTCAGCAGACAATAAGTCGACTTGTGAACAGCATGAGACGTCGTTGTCAAGCTGTAATTGATGCTCAAGGGCACATGACAAGTTATTGACACTGACATTTTTTGTTGTGGTATATCCACCACTGTTGTTGGCTTTTGTTTCAAGAAACTGTTTGAGATGAGGAAATCACCAGTGTATGCTTCTACTTAAATGCCCTACTTTCATGATATAATATCACTGTAGCGTGAACTTTCTACGTTTTCCATAAATTTCACCCAAAAGCCAAATATCCCTAACTTTTTATGAGTAGTGTATTAATCTGCCATCTTGAGGAGATCAAGGATGAATAATGCGCTGTTCTCAACACTGAACACAACCATTTTTATTGCTCCTCCTATTTATTTTATCGTTCATAATCTAATTTTAATGATCCTCCTAGTGTTTTATGCACTTGTTTCATGTTCATGTTTTATTCCGTCTAACCTGCTGCATCCTTTCACTTCTGCTGCTGCAATAACCCGACGAAGATGAATCAAAGTTCATCTCCCTTTGTGTCATGAAGCCTACCTTGGCTGGGAGTTCTCCTCGTACATCCTCTCCTTGGCCTCCTTAAACAGGCTCATGGTCTGCTTGATCTTGTTGGTCAAGTTCTCCATCACCACACGGAAGTATTCGTTCTCCCCGAGGATGTCCATCTTGCCCTCGTACCGGGACAGGATGGTGCGGAGGTGCTGGTAAGTGTCTGGCAGCAGGTCCAGAATGTAGGGAGGGCTGTTCTTCAACGCCACCTTGGGGTTTTGGCACAAACGCACCACCTGGATAGGAAAAATGAGTCAGCACTAGAATGCACACACACACATAAACTTTCAATTGTACTGCAACAAGTGCAATGATGGGAGCGAGTCGACACTAATGAAACACCACACTATGGCAGGACGATATGACCTCCAATCAATATCATGATTAAATCAGTTTACCTCGATTACGATAAAATGAACGATTTTTCACAGTCCACTAACAAGGTTGGTACTGTAAATATGCTCAAATATTAAAGCTAGGATATTTTTTTTCCAATGAAAGAGTGCATATCTTATTTTTGTGATTTTTAATAATTGAAGGAAACACACACAGATGAACTATTTATGGTTATTTATTGAATATTTTGAACCTGCTTTGTGGAAGCACCTGTTGCTGGGTACTTTTTTTGAGCTGTGTACTGTTCATATTCACTAACATGATTGTGCTCCAAGTGTTGAAACAGATTGGAGGTGTTACATTTGGTCAGTGAAACGTTTTACCCCACAGGGTTCACATTTTACTTCTTTTTGTTTGCTGTCACCTTCACTAAAGCCAAAATGTGTCTAAAAAAGACAGACACTGCTTTTTTCTTTGGTACGAGCCGCTCGAGTCACTCCGTCGGCATGGTGTTTAAGTTCTGTTGCTTCACTGTGGCGGAGTCATGTGATCACACACACAGTAGTATATTTTTAGGGGGACATTATCTGAACACACAGTGAGGGAAGCAAAAACGATTTTAAAAAATTTAATTAACAACATGCGAGATTATGTCAGTTAGAGGTTTCGGTTCGGTTTTCCTTGACTTTTCCTGTATGGAACGGACTTTAACATTCCATGACTTTCCGGAAATTACATGTCGAAACCCTGTTACCGAACCCACAGTTAATACAGAAATGGGATTTGGACTCAGCCCTTTTCAATTGTAGCAGCTGTAGGAGACTAAAAGCGTGTGACTGTTTCTGTCTCACTGAGTCCACATGAACTAAATCTGTTTGGGGAAGTCACCAACAGGTGCAATCAACGACCTGACGAAGCAAAAAGTTGTCTTTTCTTTAGTTTGCCTGCAAAGTCTGTCTACTGAATAATATGCAAATTCAAAAAAAGGAACTCCGCGTATTGAGTGTGGAGTTCCTTTCGCCGGTTTTTGAATTTCTGTCTGACTGAACCACAGCAAGAAATTTTACTTTGCTGCATGTTTATATTTGGTCTACTAAACTGCAGCAAAGTTCTTGTGTAAGAGGACTGAGACTCACATTTTCATGCATCCGAGTGTGTGTGTGATTTTCTTTCTTTTTTTTTTTTTTTTTAACGAGTTCAAATGACACTGATGTTCCCTTTCTTCCATGCATTTGGACATGTCTCTGAACATCTCATGATCAGAAGCTTGTGGCTGGATACAACAGAAACTCATTATAATTTGTACTTGAAAGAAAAATCCACCTGTAGATATTCTTACACTGTTAGACATCATCAATTTGCTGCTCAGTGCATTCCAGGGGGTCATTTTGTGATTTACTTTTTTGCTATCTCCACATTCCCTCGACCTGCCTTATTTACCTTTACTCCTCTTAGTGATTTCCTTAATTTCCCAAAATGCCTTTCCAACAACACCCAGACAACTTTCCTGCCCTTGCAGCATCCAGCTGTTGGCTTTATCTGCAGCTGGATTCCAGGCAGGAAAAAGCAAACTTTGCACACACAAGACAAACACGTCCTGCAGTTGCATTTCATTGTTTTTATTTTTTTTGGAAAATTTGTGTCTCTCCCAATTTTAGAGTGGATTCCTCTCTCTCTGTGACTACTGAAGGCAAAACGGTGAGTCTGGAAGTCTTCAGATGGGAGCGAATGACAAAACCTTACATTTACACATTCATACAGCTATTTTTTCTGTCAACCTCCATTGTAGCTTTGCGAGAAATATTCCAACTTGTCACATTGTTTACATCAAACAATCCAATAAAAATAAACAAAATACAAAAAAAGAGCCAAGGATACAGGGCACATCACAAATAGCTGTTCGCCCCCTTCATATTGTTTAAGTGTTCTGGGCTGGAGTTTTCCTTTAACCCTTCATTAGGCTACTGCTCCAGCTACTTATATCCATAATTCATATGTTGGCTTCATTTTACTGGGACACACTGCTGTCAAGTTGAGAGGGATGGCTGTGGGCATATAGCCATGACCGTGGGAGCACAGCTGGAGCAAATAAGACAGAATCCGGTTTTCTGGCTCCCACAGAAAAATAAATTAAAAAATAAATAAATAAATAAATAAATAAATAAATAAATAAATAATCCAACAAGTCACACAAGGATGTTAAACACCAAGTGTGAACAGGGCCACAGAGATCCTGCCCTTTTTTTGCTTTTGGTTTTCACGGTATGCAAATGAACTCTTTTGCTGCACCATTTTTTTTTTTTTTTTTTTTAGGTTTTGTCCTCGTTTGCTCCCAATTCCAGACAGTGGAGGAGTGATTTCTCTCCCTCTGTCTCCAAGCACAGTGTAGACAGTGCTACAGTGCAACAGGACTAAAATGAATGAATTTTTCCATTTGGGTTTTGGCTCTTTTTATGTGGGGTTCCTCCAATGAAAATGTTTATTGCGCCTGGGGTTACACTAGAGCACATTTCAGTGTAAATGAACGGACTCTCCTAAAGCTATGGTTTATATTATAAAGCTATCATGAAAGATTTCCGCCCTTAATAACGAACAGGACTCAGACCACTCAATATCTTCTACTTTAGAGGCTCTAACTTGCGATACAACACGAGAATTTTCCGATATTTTTATCAATTTATTGATGAAAATACAGAGTCTGGTGATGCTTTACCTTATCCATGAGTTTCCAGCATTTCTCCACCATTTTCTTGTCGACCACGGCAGGTTGGTGAGGCTGGGGAGGCTGCTGGTGGGGCTGAAAGGCGTCCTTCATCAAGCCGATGAGACCGGCGCCCCTCCTCGGGTTTCCTGCCATGCTTCAGCCGCCGACCGGGGGTCAGCCCGGGGGGCTCGGCCGCCGACAACCAGCGGTTATTCCGGGCACGTACACACAAACAACCGCCGTGTTTGTCCCTTCTCTGGGTGTAATGTTTGTGACAAATTATCTTGCGAAACCCTGGGTCCAAGAGGAGAACAAAAAAGGCTTGTGTGTGCGCGCGTGTGTGTGTGTGTGTGTGTGTGTGTGTGTTTGTACTGTGCGCGATGCGGCTAGCTAACAGGCTAAATGTTGAAAAGCCTCACTCGCTGTCCTTGCGTCGCTAAAAAATGTGCAGAGTTGCGCCTTTCTCATTGTTGTCGTGTCCGCTGTCGGCTGGCTGTCTCCTCCGAGCGGCGTCAAGGTGGAGCTCCGACGAACTGAGCCCGACTCGTAATTAACTGAGGCTGTTAATAAACTAAACCCAGCGACTAACAGACAGCTGCGTCCGCCGCCGTCCAGCTCTCCGCAATCAACACCAACTTCCGGTCACGACCTTCAAAATTAAATCCTACTTGAGCAAGAAAAACAAACACTGAATATGAACTGTGCATTTACAATGGAATCTGCCAAAATACTACCACTGCTATTGATACTACTACTACTAATAAAAAATTACAGTGGCAAAATATATACATATATTTATATGTACTGTTTAGAATATATACACTACTCACAAAAAGTTAGGGATATTCGGCTTTCGGGTGAAATTTCAGGATGAACCTAAAATGCATTATAACCTTTACAGGTGAACTTAATGTGACCTTCTGTAAACTTTTGAATGCACATGTCCAACTGTTCAATGTTTCAGTACTTTTTGCACAAGTTGCTGTTCTCTAACAAGGAGCTTAACGGCAAAATTCACATCAGGTGTTTGATGCTCCAGCTCATCGAGGTCGTATCATTAGGGAACGGCTGCTGGAGACTGGGGTACCTCAAATGGAGTGGCCTGCACTTTCTCAGACCTGAATCCCATAGAAAACCTATGGGATCAGCTGAGTCGCCGTGTAGAGGCTCGGAGCTCTGTACCCCAGAACCTCAATGTCCTGAGGGCCGCCCTTCAAGAAGAGTGGGATGCCATGCCTCAGCAGACAATAAGTCGACTTGTGAACAGCATGAGACGTCGTTGTCAAGCTGTAATTGATGCTCAAGGGCACATGACAAGTTATTGACACTGACATTTTTTGTTGTGGTATACCCACCACTGTTGTTGGCTTTTGTTTCAAGAAATTGTTTGAGATGAGGAAATCACCAGTGTATGCTTCTACTTAAATGCCATACTTTCATGATATAATATCACTGTAGCGTGAACTTTTTATATTTTACATAAATTTCACCCAAAAGCCAAATATCCCTAACTTTTTGTGAGTAGTGTATATATATATACACACACATATCTATATCTATCTATCTATCTATCTATATATATTTATCCATATGTACACACACACACACACCTTTATCTAATTATGTATTGAATTTTATTCTGTGTATACTTATAAGATGAATTAAATATTAGATTAAATAAGCCAAGACTGGCGGTCTCAGTGCTCAGGCATCAGACGCTGCCACATGAAAATTCTACTCAGAATTATACATTATGAGTGCACGTCTATATTATACACGTATTTTCTATTCTATAGATATCGGGCAGATGTATTTCATCATGCATGTAGTCTGTGCAAAGGTTCAAAGGCGAAAAGTCTATGGATATCCTATGGATATATTTTAGTATATATATATTTTTTTTATTACTCTTTTAGGGTATTATTGATCCGCTTTATTTATTTTGTTACTTGGGTTAAATGTTTTTAAAGATATATGTTTCTCAGAGTGTTGAGAGGTGTATTTTGTGTAGTCTACTATTATTCCTGTGTAATGGCTGGACAACCTGCTGCTGGAGTTTCCCCAATTTTGAGATCAATAAAGCACATCCATCCATCTAAAATATCACAGCTCACACAGGGTTGTATGAGCTGTGATATTGTAATTGTAATTGTAATTGTAGTATTTACATCTCTTTCTGTCTCCCAGGACACAGATGTCTTTTTCCGATGAAAATTCCACTTTAATTTTGAAGGTCGTTTGGCAGTATTTCCGACTGCATTATATCGGACTTGACGCGGTTATGGGCTTCAACGTCGTGACGAGTTTCCGACGTCACCGCGTTGTTGTGTGGACACAAAAAGTGAAGAAAATTACAATTAAATTTATCTGTATATATTTTACTTTCCCTTAATATAATATGGATCGGCACATGAGCAGAGAGGATGAATTTTATTAAGATTATTTCACATCCTAAATGGATAAATTGAATATTGGTTGATGTCTGTTTACATACAAAAACACTATCTTCAGTAATCCATTAGGAATGTGAAAAATGGGCAACATCCTAAACACAGAAATTGAGTGAGGTCATTTCCTTTGATTAAGTTTTGTTATTATGTTACCTTCGCCTCACTGCATTGTATACATCATGTGTATATCAATGTGTCTGTGCCTCATTTTTTGCCATAAAATGAAAATAATTTTTCAAAAATGCACAAAAATTCAGGTGCTTCTTTATATTTGTAAACCGATGCACTAGTTACATGACCAACTCATGTGCGCATCACTCGTTATCACATAAAACAATGGAGGAACTGAAGTGGAGGATGGGAAATCCCCAAAAGATAAAAACTGGTCATCTAATTACCAAATTATCACACAATTCAACAAATTTATTTATTTATTCAACAAAATTATTTTCATTGGTGGCAAGAGTGTCATACATCTTCATTTTGTGTATTTTATTTCAGTTTTGGGGGTGACAAACATCTGCTTTTCCAGCCACCACCCAAGCATGAACAAAAATACACAAATTCAGCAGAGAACATCTGACACCCTGCATCTCTGCCCCTGTTGTACTTGCACATTCGGCTAACTGTAAAAGTGGCTTTGGTTACAATTCAAATCCCTTCTTTTAAAGGCAAGGGGGGGCATATGGGCATTTTGACAACAAATTACTTTTTCTTTTATCATCAGTTTCCATCAAATATACAGTATATACTCATTTAATTCAAAATACAGCTTGGCAGGAAGAGATAGGGGAGACAAATCAATCATCTCCCATTACTGTGGGGAGTCAACTTCCCCACTGTCATCCCCAAACCTTCGCTCTGTGGAATCTAAACACATGTCCACTTTCCCAGCTGTTTGATTTATGTAAATTTCATCACCTTTTAGAGACATAAATTCAAAGTTTGTAACATATGTCATATGAAACTGGTGTAGGTTGTGTGAGGATAGGGTCTTTAAAGGGAAAAAACACATCAGTTCATGCCTCTCTGGAACTACAGTTGAATTTTCGTTGTCTTTTATATTTCTTTGCCGTTTTTACCTTAAGATGATCACCAGTGTAAATCATATCCCAGCTCTTGCATGTGTGCCACAAAGAATACCTAAAGCTTGCAGTACCTTTTGGATAAATGATCCAAATCTCTGACTGTGTGCATGTACCTAAAATAAACATGTACATTGAAATAAATACAAATACATATTGAACCATTTGTCGGCAGCACATCCTTCTGTCCAGTGTCCATTTAAGACCTTACTTCAAGGCAACATTTATCTTGTCTGGAATGCAAAGGAGTTTTGTTAGTACATTCATGCTCCTCAGAGGATGGACCCTGTCATTTTTGGTGACCTCATGACCTTTCCTCTTACACCACCATCAGATAAAAATTTGGCTGGTACACAATGTGTCACGATCTGTTGGGATTACGTTGAAATTTGGTTAGCACTTCCATGATCCTGTGAGGATGAACACTGAGGCAAATCATGCGTAGACATGGCATTGTTCCACTGCTATGCGGATGACACCCAATTGTACATCACATTAAAGCCTGGTACCATCGCTGTTTCTTGTATGATGCCCTGCCTTACTGAAATTAAAAATCACGTCCAAAACTTTCGTACATTTGAATGAATCAAAAACAGCAACAATTATAATTCAGTCATTATAATTCATCAGTCCTGCTTTACCAAGCTGAGACAGTTTAACCAAGATCATGTCTGTCCTCACCTCTACAGACCTAGAAAAGGTCGTTCTCACTGATGGTATTTATTGTAACTATTAGTTATTTTATCTGTTTTATTTGTATAGCTTATGTTTTGTATCTTATTTACTGCTATTATTTGTTTTTATTGTGAACCACTTTTCAAAAGGTGTTATTTAAATAAAGTTATCATTATTATTACTGTTATGTCAATTTTGGTAACCTTTTCTGTAGGGCCACCCACAGGCCAAAATGTCAGCTTTGCACAAGATATCACAAAATCTATGATATTGGCTGAGTGCATCTATACTCCCCTAAGGAATATTCCTCGTGATTTTGATGACATCATCACCTTTCCTGTGGCACCATCCTTAAGCCAAAATGTGAAATTTTATAGCTTACAATATACTAGGCAGACTTTCATGAAATTCAGTGTGCACCTGTACAATACTTAGAGCATGCATGCTGCTGGTTTTTGGTATGTATGATGTGCAGTGTCTGAAACACAGCAGCTTGAAGTTTGAGGACTTCTGGCTTGTTGGTGGCACTTTGGTGGGCCAATGACTTTCATTTTGTAGATTTTGAATATCAGTATTCAAATCCCATTCCCCAAAGGTTCAGGATGCTGCAAGATCCTATTAGGCTGCCAGGGCTGTAAGGTGTTTTGCTGTGGATAATTAACATGCAGAACAGCGGTGTCAGACAACACACAATTGTGAAATAACTTATCAGTTTCCACAACAGACATATGTTTAACTGCAGACTTTAATTGACCAAAACACTTGGCAGAACTCATTTCATTGCACTGATAGGACTTGTTAATTTCATTGTTGGGTTTGTCTCTTTATTCCTTAGAAAGAGCAAAGAGAGTCCAGTTCAAGACAAACCGATGACATGTCTTTCCAAATGTAACCAGGTGGCGAAAAGTCAAAATCCAATAGCAGCCGAGACCAAGGCAAGTCTAAGATGTAAGTGAAGACGTCTCAACTAAACTCCTACAGCCTTGCACTGCATCAATATGTATTTCATCAGCCTATACTGGAGTCCCCTGGAAACTCAGAGCTATGTTTAACAGCTGAGCTCCCAGCTCTGCCTGTTGTCCTCCAGGCAGGAACTCTGCAGAGAGCTCTCTGTAGGTGCTGCAAACTCTGCGTCCATGAATGTCTTTCCTGTGGATGGCATGTTTCCATCTGTGCCGTGCCTCGCCGAATAAAACTACTAATGACCTGCGAGGAAGACGCACAGCCACTTGGACTTCCCCTGGTAGTCCCAGCTCTGGTAGACCCTGGTCAAGGGACATAGCGAGTGTGGTGTCTGATAACATATTGATGGTGACCAGACGCTCCCCCCAAAGCCAGGAATCATCTAGATGTGGATCAATGGCAGAGCCTCGCTGGGGATGATAATCCAGGTTACACTGCTCCACCGGCTGGAACCCAGAGAGAGCTGGCTCTTTCTGCATACGGTGCACAAGGTCTCGGCTCAGTCCGGGGAGCCCAGTGAAGCCCCCTAAACGCACTTTCCGCTTCTTGAAGTTCACCTTTGGGCCAAAGTCCTGTAACAATACAGTGGTAGACCTTTGTTGATTTAAACTCTATAGCATTTACACCTTTTGATTGATTCATTTGAGTATTTGGGCAAGTGAGAACATTTCCAACTCAGCTGCTATCTATTAACCACACCAAGCCACCTTAAAAGGACCATAGCAGTGATTCTGCATGTTTAGTGTAATATCTGCAGAATGTATAAACTTCATGTTTCTGCGAATCTTCATATTTTAGAACTCTGTTATCATTTTATCTACCTTTTATTCAGACGTTGTTTTCCATTTATTTCACTACACTATGACAACGAACTTTCAGAGACTTCAAACTTTCTTCATACTAGTATGTCATCACCATGATAAAGTCAAACACATTAATTTTCCTAAAATCAGAAGCAGCAAAAATTCAAATGAGAAGATTTTAATTATATTTTGTGAAATCTTTAGTATCCCGCATGATTTGCAAAAAGGTTTGTTGCAATGGAAAAAGTTGTAGTAAATGGGGTGAACATTCAAATTCAAATCCTTTAAATTGTGAGCCTCGAGTCAGTCCTCCTCCAAGTGGACTGAGGTGTGGCTTAAGAGGAGTGACAATATAATCCAAACCAACACCAAACTGCATGGTTTTATTGATATAAGGAGGCAGATATTGACAGGTAAACTGCATTCGAGACTGATGCTCATATTCAGTTACCTGCTATGAAGACCAGAGTGGTAAACTACAGCAAAGAGTGCACACAAGTCCATCATGCTTAGGTCAGGTCAAGGAACTGCAATCAGATTTGTTTTAAACGCCCGGACGCCCATACTCTCCATGACGGCAGGTTGCCAAAACTCTGTCCATTTAAGAAGATAATCCAATCCATGTGACTCTTTTATACAAGATCTAATTCACTTTCAGCTGTGTATGGAGAAGCTAAACAAACCAAATAAAACAGTCACTAGTTTTTACTATGCTCAGGATCAGACAGAAGAAAACAGTGATTGCACCTGTGATGGTGTATATGGTGAACAAAAAGCTGTTCACAAAGCTTGGCTGGCCAGCCTGTGCCGACTGCAGCGATGGAAGCCAATGCTGAAATTCATTTTGTTCCCAAACTGGCCAATTTCATTTTGTTTCTAGTATACTACAGGGTAGGGTGCATGTTCATGACATATAGAAACTGGCATTGCTGCACCTAACCTGTTTCCTTCGACCAGACTGGGACTGGATCCACGCATCCTGGTCCATCTTGCTTATCAGCTCCCTCTCCTCCTCTTCAGATATGAAGTTTTCCCACAGAAAGACACCAGGAAAGGGGAAGGATGCGGGCTCACCAGCTTTGCGCACGGCTAGTCTCAACACAGGATCATAGAGGAAATGGTGCACAACCTAAGGGGACAAATTTAAATGCAATGAGCTTCAACATGTAACTTCTGGAGGCTGACAGTGCTTCACACAATCCTCATGTACCTCACTCAGTCTTTTGAAGTCAGATTTTGTGACAGGAGCAGATGTTTGTGACAGGCATGAGCACAAGAAACGTCTGATTTTTGGTCAAATGTGGAAGCCACACCTCAACAACAATCATTTCACAAAACGTTGCAAATTACAAGCTAAGATAATACATACAGAAGAACAGAATGGAGGCCATAATTACAAGGCTACGAGCCTACAATCGAAACACAGCATGACAAATGCATCACAGCTAACATTACAGAGACATAGTACAATGGAAATAAGTGGACAGAGTCTGAAAATAAAAAGTAATGTCACATTCAAACTAGAAAGTGGTGTAGACTACGATGTGATGTCAGAAAATAAACTCAAGTCATTGGATATTGGATATCAGATAGACTGGGCAGGTCTACCTGCAGGCTTAAAGGTGGAATCAGCAATTTTGGAGTAAGATCGTTGATATGTGAAATAATAATAATAAAAAAAAAAATCACAAAAAGAAAGCTGGCATTGTAACACAATCTGTCATGTTCTCTATCAAGATATTTGAAAGACTCTGCTGATGTATTTTCTGGACTTGGATGCCTAAGACCGAGCACAACTTCCAGTGTCGTACAGTCCCATGAGTAGTCCACAGATTATAGGCTTGGTAACTGCAGCACAAGCCACAGGCGAACTACCCTGCACACAACCCAACGCGCCCACGCTTCTGTGTGCACGCACAGAGAGAGGGAGAGTGAAAACCTAAATAATATAATGATAATGTTGCAAGCAACCGAGCTGAGTAGTGTGTAGCTAAATGGGCCTGAAAATGTCAGACACCACGGCAAAAGAATGAGCAGAACCCTGGCTTGCCTTCGCCACAGAACCAGAAGCAGTGGCTCAAATATTGTCTGTGAAGCTTCTCAGTCATCCAGGTCATGGTTATCCACACAGAGTTGAATCAAAGTCAACTGTACTTCAAGACGTTTCACTTCTCATCCAAAAAGCTTCTTCAGTTCTGACAGACTGGTGGGGAGTCCCATGTATTTAACTTGTGTGAAGACCAGAGTGCAGATCGGGCTGCGTATTTTTGTCTGAACCCGACCCGAGCCTGAGATTTCGCCTGTCCTCCATCACTAGGCGACATTTACCACCTGAAACAGTCTACATGTCGCCTTCAGTGTTGCCACGCAAAATGCAGAAAAGTATGTCCATCATTTTTCACTAAAACAACGCCGACATGTTATGTTATGTTGGATGGCCACTCTCTATTGGGGACGTTCTCCAGGTCGTTGATGCTCCTCCCTGTTGTGACAACCATCATTAGTGTTGGAGGAGTCGCCTGATACCAGGAGGGAACGACTGTGAATGAACTCGCTCCTGGAGTCTGGTGGATAAACCTCATGACTATGTTAAAATATTGTGTGCAGCCTATCTGGATATGTTATGGACTGTGTGCGACAAGCTTTTTGGACATGCGAAAACATATGTAGACTATTTGGATGTGGTCTGTCTGGCAACACTGGCCTAGATGCCCGACACTATTACACACCACGCCAGAATGCTATGTAAAACCACAGATATTACGCTGCCTTTGTTTGGTTCAGTGTAAAAGCACAAAGCCGACGTAAAGATGGGTATTACAGAATCTCAGTGTAAAAAGGGGCCACAGATAAATGAACCTCTCATCAGCACTAGCCTATGGATGTGAAAAGGTTTATTATCACACCTTACAATCATTATACACATTCTTTGTTTCATTTGTGTATTTTTTTCTTCCTATTTACCTTTTCCTCATATTTGAACTTGCAAGCTCTAAGTCAAGAGAAGGTTTACTCTGAACAAACTTCTGTGTCTGGGAGACCAGTGGTACTGATATGTTACAGGGGTCTAAATGCTAATTAAGTCCACAGTGCTTTGTCTTAAGCAGACACACACTCCCTGTCTTGTTCTGTTTAGTTTGGTGAGGCCATTCTGCAAATCATGAGGGGGGGTGATAAAGTTTTCACAACATATAATCAAAATCCCTTCATTTTCAAATTTGAGTTTTTGGTTGAAACAGATGCCACACAATGCAAAGTCAAACAAAGTCATTGTCATTCATAAACCACAGTGTGAAGCAAAAGTTTCCCTGGGGACTATTTTCTGACAGAGAGATGGTTTCACTGTCCAATTTCAAGTCATCAAAACACAACCGTGCTGCTGCTTTTAGGGAAACTGATGTGGAGGACTTTTATTGCGGTGATGGAAAACTGGTGTGAAGAAAGTCTGAAGTGTTTGAAAGTTCATTTTCATATCGTAGTGGATAAATGGAAATGAATAGCTGGATAACAGGGAGGAAATATGATAAGGGAGTTCTAAAATATTCTAACAGCTTGCTTTGGGAAAACATTAGCAGAAATGCATACATAAAGGTGTGTACATTTTGCAGATATTACGCTTAACATGCAAAAATCACCGGTATGTTCCTTTAATAAGTTTTGGTCAACATAGCATCTGATGAAAATATAAGGAAACGAAAAACACATCTGCCACCACAGCTGGGGAAATCCCCCCGAGAGGCCAGCTGACGGATGCTCTCCACTGGCCACAAGCAGGCTGCAGTACCACGGTTGCCATGGTAACAGTTTGTGGCACGATAAGGATGCGAGATCACAGTAAGGCAGCGCATGTAAATGGGTTGCCCGGTTTCCTGCCATAACCCAGTTACCCACAGTACTCTGACTTCTTGTCTGCATGTAAACGCTGTAAAAGTGAGACCAGATCGCTGCTCTCCTGTGTGCCAACTGGCCGCTCACGGTGTGGGCAGGCTCCACAGTTTGTTAAATGATGCTTATTCACAGCCTCCAATATGTGTACTCTATAGTGGATGTGATTTGAAGAAGAACTGAACCCCAAACCTGTGTGAAGCCTGACCTCTACTGGTGAAAAGTAGGGTGCCTGGTGTTTGGTGGCAGGTGATGTCACTAGAGTTCTCAAATTCTGCCCGAACCCGACCCTACCCAACCCTACCCGACATTTTCGGGTAGGGTCAGACCTAAAATGTATGTGAATTGGTTGGGTAGGGTAGGGCTTCGGGTTCTGATTCTGTGGTGAAGCTGCCTTTCGCCAACTATTATGTCCGTTCTCTCACTGCTACTAGAATTTGAGCCACTGGCGCTGCTAAATAATGGCTTTATTGGGCTGTCGGGCCTAAAGTTCGGCTAATCGGTAGGGTAGGGCCTCGGGCTGGCCCAGTATGGCCCGGGTAGGGTAGGGTCTTAATTTTCAGGCCCGATGAGAACTCTAGATGTCACCCCCCCCTTACAAATGCTTACTTTGTTTGACATGCATCATATGTCAATTGCTTAACATGCTCAAACATGCTGTAATATTGAAGTCAGCTCACTTTACCATCTAAATGAATTCATCTTCATTTTTCACTGACATGAAACTTAATTATTGAGTGCTGCACTCAATAATTAAGTTGAAATTTAAGTTGAAAGCCTGTAAATTCCATGGATTTTCGATATATTCAAAGTGCTGTAAAATTTACAATTTTCATGACACATTCACAATATTTGGTTGTTTACTGCACATACAACAGTAGAATATCCAATCAAAATTTGAAATAAATCCAAGGTGTGCCTCTGGAGATACGGGGTCAGATACCTAGACCTCCTGTTTACCACGTTCTGGCATTATTTTCAACTTTAGCAGAGCAGTAACTGGAATGGGTTCTTAATCCAGACATTCTTTCTAATTATTTTAGTTTTAGGGGTGGAAATAGATAATTTAAACATGCTAGATCTAACCTTGTGACATATTTTGGTTCTGAGAGAGTGGTCCCAATAAAAAAAAAGTTTGGCCCTCAGTAGCTCCAAAAGCTTATTTTAGAGAGAAAGCAACAACAAAATCTGATTTAGCACCTTTCATTTAGTAAATATAAGAAGTTTCATTACTCTACGATGAAAATTAATAAAGTTACAGCACACTGAAGTTGTGCCAAACTGCAAATCGTCAACTGAAGTTCGCCGAAAACTGACCAAACTCATACGACAGTACCTCACTTTAAAAACTCATCAAAAATTCAATTTTGGTCAAAAATAGCAGAAAATCGGAATTTGTTCGTTTCAGATACAGCTTTATCAGATGTGAGATTTTCTAAGAAATTCCTGAGGTCATGGTGACAAATGTATGAAAATTCTGATGATCTGACATGGCATGGCCCAGCAGGTATTTATCAAAAGGGGACATCCTCACTCACTCCAGCCTCGTTTTAATGCGGCTGTCAATCACTGAAGACGCATTTCACATCTGCTGCAGCTCGACCCGATCACAATCAGGCTCAGATTATTTAATTATTCCAACCTGTTTGAGAGGGTCAGGTTCCCCGCTGAGGTGGATCAATCAGCTGTAATATTTTTGTGGTATTCCTATAGAAACTCTATTTTTTCTAGGGATACAGAGAATGTATTTTATCACGCTGGGGCATGACATTTAAAAAAGGTGGCCATCTCCTCATTTTATATGGAAGACAAACCCTGCACGCTGTCAATACATATTTTAGAGACACCCCCCCCCCCCTAAAATTTCTTAAATCATGTCTTTAGGGGAGCTCGCGTCTTATTAAAGAGCAGCTGAACTCGTCCTGCTCCCCTGTAGCGCCCCCTGCAGGTAGACAGGTTGTGTTTTTATTCATTAACCAGCTGCTGTAAAGTACATGTAAAGATTACGAGGCACACAAAAAGCTACTCAATTATAATAACATAAATAAATGTAATTATTTACTTTCACCCCTGCTTATCTACTGTACAACCTGTTTAAAATGTCATCATACACATTCACAGCTTTATCATTACATGAGAGACAAGATTATAGATTATAGATTAAGGGAAAAAAAAAACATTTTTAGTTCAGACTAGCTGGATTAGCTTGTTAACAGGTAGACATAATCCCCATGGTCTAAAAAAAATAAAAGAATCTATTGACTGTCATTGGATTTATTGAACCAATAACATAGAGATCAATCATTTTTCTTTGATGGAGCCTTTACACACAACAACACACACACACACACACACACACACACACAGACTCTCGGTGTATGCAAATTGGATTCTATGTGGAAAAATTAACATATACACTTAGAGAATAAATAAATATAAATCCATAAAATAAATAAAATCCACCCTAAAGTGACTTGGCAGAGTCTCTCATCATATTAGCTTTATCCTCTTGCTTTCACACACACACACACACACACACACACACACACACACACACACACACACACACACACACACACACACACACACACACACACAAACTTTGTACTTGAAAGAAACAGCTGTCTGGAATGATGGGGTTTTATTTATTAAATCATTGCACTAAAGTGATAAAAAGCTGATGTGATGCTCAGTGACAGACAGACGCACCTCGGCTTCACTCTGTTTTCTGCCCTTCAGCTTCTCACACAGCAGACAGGAGCGGATTCCTTTACAGGCACACGGGAGCCCGTCAGTGCCGTCCGAGGCCATCACCCTCCGCAATGCGCTTTAAAACATCTTTTAGCCTTTAGTTTTTAATTGTTGTCATTATTTATCGCAGATGAGCTGTCTCCCCCTGCACGCCCATGCTCCTGCTACACTCACAGCGTTTCCGCGTTGACGAACATGTGATTTACAAAACTCTTCTTTGTTCTTTGTCAATGTTGTTTACCGGCAGCTGGAAAAGTGATTTACCGCCACCTACTGGAGTATCGACTGAGACGATACAGCCAGGAACTAAACTAAACTAAACTAAACTAAACTAAACTAAACTAAAATAAATATAAAAAGTAAAATAAATATAAAATTCTAAAAGAAAAAACATATAAAAATAAAATGAAATAAAATAAAATATAAGTTCAACTCCTGTTTCCTGCAAGCTCTTTTTCAGCATTTCTCTTTCCGAGGCCTAATGTGACAATTAGGGTCATTAATGAAATGAGAAACAGTTATTTCTACTCCAGATCTACCAGATTCATGTTTAATTATAACTGCTGCGCAGCAAAGGTCGGGGCCAGGCAATTTTAGGCAGTTCTGAGCAACAAGTGGAGAATAGGAAGATGAAAAGAAAGGTGGCATTCTTATGTGCATTTTGCATCAGTTGAGACTTGAACACATAATTTCTGGCCTGAAGGACAACACTCTATCTCACTGAGCTAATTGGCAAGTGTCATTTCATGTGAGGCTTCACAAACTGACTAAGCCAGTCACATGACAGCAGCCGCCTATGCATGGAAAGATTTCAAACCACTGTAGAAAAAAAAAATCAGTCATCAAGACAAAGATCTGACAATGATGATCTGGCATGGGACTGGACCTTTGTGCAAAGTTTGGTGAGTTTTGGCACATGGGAATGTTGCACAAGCTGAGGCTTGAACTCTTTGACACCGAGGACTGGCCTCTATCTCACTGAGCTAAAGCTTCACATGCAGCTTCACAAACTGACTGAGCCAATCACTGACCTGCAGGACAGCAGCCAGCCATGCATGGAAAGGCAGATTTTAAACAGCTGTCAAAAATTCAGTTATAAAGACAAAAATCTGAAAATACACATATTGCATCTAGACAGCATTGAGATGTTGATCATGTGTTTTCAACAATGACTGATTTGCTCCATAAGTGAAAAACTGATGTTTAAAAATGCCATTCTTGCATTGACTCCACTGAGGCGAGAGGTGACATGATGTTCTCTACGTCTGAGGATGATGCCAGATAATCTGTAAATAGGGCTCGAGCTCCAGAAAGAGCAAACCTGTCCTGCCATTCAACATCGATTCACACAAAGCAGCCATCCAGCTGCTGTGTTCAAATCAGATTTGTTCCCTCTTCAAGTTGTCTTCAGTTTTAGGAAACCTGTGGAACACCTGGCCAGGGGCTGCAGGTGAGAAAAGCCTCTGACACATTTACAGTCATGTGTTTATTAATGTGCACTGTCCAAAATAAAATACAAATCTGTTGACAGTAAAACATCAGGTATAGACCGTTAAACATCTTAATGTGACTTGGAGATCAACAGGTGAAGAGAGGGGCACAAAAGGAGAGGGGCTCAAGTCACAGCTCTCCACTGTGCAATGTGCTGTCATTCTCACATCTGTGTTTATTGACTAAAAAAAAAAATCAATCAGTGGAGGAGGAGGTTTAAATGACACTTTTGGACAACATTAAGATTTGAATATGCAAAAATTATAATGAGTCATTGTTTTTACAAGCCTGTCCAATCAGACAGTTAACAATTATCCACCAATACCCCTTTTCCACCAGGGCTGGTTCTGACTTAGCACCAGTTTTTTGGTTTTCCACCGCCCAAGCAGGGGCCAAACTGGTGCCAAACTGGTTCCAAACTGGTGCTAGGCAAGCACCGACTCCGAGCAGGGGCTAAACAGGAGCCAGAGAAAGAACCGATGACGCGGCCCTCCACGTCATTGGTGGGCGGACTTACAGACTCAAACAGGAGCAGCGATCACTATAAACGTAAAGCTAAACATACTCACCGTTCGTTCTGACCACGAATACGACAGGTAGCCGGCAACAATTGCGTTTTTCGCCTCTGGACCGCAATGTAGGCTTGTAAACACACAAGCAGTATTTGCATCGCTACGGTGGGTCGTCCATGTTTGTTGTTGTGATTCTGAGCGAGCATCTCGCACACCCACGTGATCACGTTTTACGATGACGTAATGACGTGGCTCTAACTTGGCTCCGCTTGGCTGTTGGCCGGTGGAAAAGCAAACTGGTTCTTTGTTGGCACCAGTTAAGCACTGGCTCTAGCACCAGCTCCGAACTAGCACCAGGTGTTTTTTGGTGGAAAAGGGGCACAAGAGGCCTGATACAATTAAAAAAAAAAAACATCAACTATAAACCACTGTTATGGCCTCACTAACCAAGGCTCTTTCCCGGAGACTGAAACACCATACAGACGCTATTCTGGCCCTAGTAATTACAAAGGGTGTGTGCAGTGACACCTAGTGGTGGGGGTAGTTAAACCACTGATTTCTAGTGTTGGGAGCAGCCATTTTGAACAGAGACACAGCAGTGGAGAGGGGTATAGTTCCATCCTCCTCCATCCTCCTTGTTTTGGCTCTTTATTCGGCACAATCTGTGAGTACAATTACAGTTAAATATATTTGTATTCAGTGTGTTGATCATTTCAATGAAGATGATTATTTTACTGGTTAATTTGCTATAGTTAAAGCTGGTTGCATTTTGCGCTACATGTAATCAGTTGAATGTGCTTACCTTTAACAGTTGTGTGGATAACTGTCTTAGTTAGCAGTGTACACTTATATGAGCATAATTACATGTGTTTAATATGGCTTGTACATCCATTCATTTCTATATTCCTGTCTGTATGTTGTTTGCAGTTTCACAAAAAAGACTCCATAAAAACCGTGAACCTGGATTCCTCTCTTCAGTGTTTTTATTGGAAAATTGTTTAGCTCGCTGTCTACACCATGTTCTCAGTTCCACATATGGTCAGGGCAGAAGAGTGAAAAGATTGCCCTCATCAAGAGCACAAGAGTGGATGGGATACACACTATACTTCCCAGAGCAGAATGTCAGACCGCAACGAAGTGTCCAACCTGGAGGTCAGGTCAGTGTGGAGCTTCACACGCATCATCCTCACGACATTCCAAATCACATGTAAGCCGAGCATCATCCTCGCATCGCTCTTCCAAGTCAAACTCAAGCCAGATCGCAGCAGAGGCACGGGCAAAGGCGGAAGCTGCACGGAAAAGAGCTGAATATGCAAAACGTCAAATTGACATGAGGGTTGAACGAACACGAATCGATGCAACATTGAACGCTCTCAAAGAAGAGAGTGAAGCTGAAGCTGTACTGGCTGCAGCAAAGGTGCTTGAGGCTGCTGCAGAAAATGAAAGTGGTAAAGGTGAGATGGCTGTTGGTCCCCCTTTATCACCAGCTGTATTAAGACAACATACTGATGACTACATTAATACACATTTCAGCCACCAAAAAGAAGATGAATGTGATGATAAAAAAGAGACAGTAGATGCTTCACAGCCCCAATATAAAGTCACTTTTGATGATAGTCAGCGCATGTTGCAGCCTGTATCGTCTCTTACAACCCAGCGTTTTAAACACCCTCAAGCCACACAGCACCCTATCTCCTCTCACGCCAGCATCAGTGCTTTCAGTCCCTACTTACCACTGGGCAACGACACAGCGAGTTCACCACACAAGGTCAGTGACAGGCTTACACCCAGGTCCACAGATGTCTCTGACCCCGCTGCCTTCCTCGCTCGTCGGGACCTTCTCACAGCAGGGTTCAAAGTGTTTGACAGTCGGCCAGAGAACTACATGTCGTGGAGATCTGCTTTCTACAATGCCATAGAAGGCTTGAATCTCAAACCTAGTGAGGAGCTAGATTTATTTACCAGGTGGATTGGCGGGGAGTCACTTCAGCATGCCCTGAGAATCAGAGCAGTCCATGTCAACGATCCAGCAGCTGGACTCAACAGGCTGTGGCAACGGTTGGATAAGGCTTACGGCTCTCCAGAGGTCATTGAGGCTTCATTGTTCAAACGTCTCGAGAGTGTACCTAAAATCTCTAACAAAGACAACCAACAGCTTCAGGAACTTTTAGACCTTCTCCTTGAGATAGAAGCCGCAAAGAACGAAGGTTACCTACCAGGTCTCAGCTTCCTCGACTCTGCTAGAGGCATAAACTCAATTGTGGAGAAGCTTCCACACAATCTCCAAGACGCATGGGTCACTCAAGGGACCAGATACAAAAAAGAGCACCTTGTCCATTATCCACCTTTCTCCTTTTTTGTTGACTTCGTGAATAGTCATGCAGAAATGAAAATGGATCCCAGTTTTGCCCTCTAAGGCTCCAGTACAGCCCCCCACAAAGATGAGAAACCTCCAGCTAGATTCTGGAAAGCCAGACTTCCCATCTCTGCAAATAAAACTGAGATTAAGAATTCCAACTCTCCAGATAGTGACAAGCCTCCCACAGATCCAGAGAGACATTGTCCCATTCGTAAGAAACCACACTCACTCAGAAAATGTAGGGGTTTCAGAATGAAGAGTCTGGAAGACAGGAAGAGTTTCCTGAAAGCGCATTCCATCTGCTTCAAATGCTGTATGTCAACAAACCATAGAGCCAGGGACTGTAAGACTGCCATTCGTTGTTCGGAGTGTGACAGTGATCGTCACATCTCAGCTCTTCATGATGGTCCACCTCCCTGGATGACAAGGGAGCACGGCACTTCAGCAGAGGGAGATGGCGGGGAGAAAGCTGAGGAGAACTCACCTGTAACTACGTCCAGCTGCACAGAGGTTTGTGGGGAGGGCTTGCACGGAAAGTCATGCTCCAAAATGTGTCTGGTCATGGTATATCCCAAAGGACATCCTGAACAGAAGAAGAAAATGTACGTGATGTTGGATGACCAGAGTAACTTGTCACTGGCCAAATCCGCCTTCTTCGACATGTTCAACATTCAGGGAATGGTCTCTCCTTACACACTGAAAACATGCTCTGGCATAACACAGACCAGTGGAAGAAGAGCCACGGATTTCATGATAGAGGCCATAGGCGGCAGGGTATGCTTGGCACTGCCAACACTCATCGAGTGCAATCTGATACCAAATAACAGAGAGGAAATTCCTACTCCAGAGGCTGCTACACATCATCATCATCTGAGAGCAATTGCTTCCAAGATACCACCTCTTGACCCCTCAGCTGAAATCCTTCTGCTGCTTGGAAGGGATATCATCCAAGTCCACAAGGTTCGCAGTCAGTGCAACGGGCCACACAATGCGCCATATGCCCAACGCCTCGATTTGGGATGGGTAATTATAGGAGACGTGTGCCTTAAGGGAGCTCACCAGCCCACAGTGAACACTTTCAGGACCAGTATCCTGGAGAATGGTCGAGTCAGCTTCTTTAGACCCTGTGAGAGCAGCATCTGTGTTAAAGAGAGGTTTACAGGTGAGCACCCTAAACAACCTCATGGGAAGCCAGCACAAGACAATCTCGGCATGCAGATTTTTAGCCACACTGTTGAGGACAATAAACTGGCACTATCGGTTGAAGACGAGATCTTCCTCCGCATCATGAGCGAAGAGTTCTCTAAGGACGACTCAAACAGTTGGGTTGCCCCTCTCCCGTTCCGTTTTCCAAGGCAGCGCCTGCCGAACAACAGGGAGCAAGCTCTCAACTGTCTCCTTTCTCTTCGGCGTACTTTGAAGAAGAAGCCAGGGATGAAAGAACACTACGTGGAGTTCATGGAAAAGATCTTCTGTAATGGACACGCAGAACCAGCTCCTCCTCTGAAATATGATGAAGAGTGTTGGTATCTGCCAAGCTTTGGTGTCTATCATCCGCAGAAGCCAGGACAAATAAGAGTTGTCTTTGATTCAAGTGCTCAGTATGACAACGTATCTCTTAATGATGTGCTACTCAGGGGCCCAGATCTAAACAACAGCCTGGTTGGTGTGCTTGAACGCTTCAGGTCGGAACCCATTGCAGTAATGGCTGATGTTCAACAGGTGTTCCACAGCTTCTTGGTCAAAGATGAGCATCGCAACTACCTGCGCTTCTTGTGGTTTCAAGACCATCAGCTTGATGGGGACATTGTGGAGTTTCGGATGAAAGTCCATGTGTTCGGGAATTGCCCGTCTCCAGCCGTCGCCATCTACGGCATCAAGAGGACAGCCGTGGAAGCAGTTGATGTGTTAAAGAGAGCTCAACACATGCTAGCTCAGTCCAACCTACGACTGCACAAAATTGCATCTAACAGCCCAGATGTCATGAGAGCCTTTCTAAGTGAAGATCTTGCTAAAGAACTGCAAGGCCTTGAGCTTGGGCAGGACTTCACACCCATGCAGCGCAGCCTGGGACTCGGGTGGGACCTGTCCACAGACACATTCTAGTTTCAAGTGGCTATCAGTGAGAGACCCTTCACGAAACGTGGTGTGCTGTCTACTATCAATAGTTTGTATGACCCTCTCGGATTTGCTGCACCCGTCAGCATCCAGGGTCGACATTACCTCCAATGCCGGCGACTGGGATGCACCGCTCCCAAAGGAAAGTCATGAGAAGTGGCAAAGATGGAGAGATTCCTTGGAGGACCTACGGGAGCTGAAAATTCCAAGAATGTATACATTGCTCCCTCTGTCTGCAGCTCAGAGAAAAGTAATGTGCATATTTTGTGACGCTTCCACAAAAGCGGTAGGTGCAGTTGCTTACCTGAAAGTGACAGATGCTGAAGGTCACAGTGAAGTGGGGTTCATCTTCGGCAAGGCAAAGCTTGCCCCTAAACCGGAGATTACCGTTCCACGACTCGAGCTCTGCGCTGCAGTATTGGCCGTGGAGATAGCAGACCTGCTCCAAGAAGAGTTGGATGTAACGCTGGACGATGTCAAGTTCTTTACTGATAGCAAGGTAGTGCTTGGCTACATCTTCAATGAGTCAAGACGGTTTTATGTTTATGTCCACAATCGCATGCAGCGCATCAGATGGTCCACAAAGGCAAATCAGTGGAACTATGTGCCCACCAATGACAACCTAGCTGATCATGCTACCCAATCACTGCCAGCTGACCAGCTGATCTTCTCTACATGGCTAACGGGACCTGCTTTCCTCACCAGCGAAAAGCAGACTCTATCATCTGGAAAGGTTTTCAGCCTTGTTGACCCTGAGTCAGATGTAGAGGTACGGTCAGAGGTCACTACTTGTGTCACCAGTCGGTCACACGGCAAGCTTGGAAGTGCACGCTTTGGACGGTTCTCTGGTTGGAGTCCCCTCTTACGGGCTGTTGCACGGCTTGGGCACATTGCCAAGTCCTTCATCAAGGGGTCCAAGGACAATATTTGTCATGGCTGGCATAAGTGCAACAAACATCTCAATGAAGAGCAGCTCAATCAGGCCAAAGCCACAATCATTCGCACCGTACAGGAAGAAGTGTATGCAGAGGACATCAGATGTCTCCAAGAGGGGCGGCCAGTCCCTAAGTCAAGCCCACTCAGCAAGCTCTGTCCCTTTATTGATCCAGATCAAAGTCTTAGAGTTGGAGGTCGGCTAGCAAGAGCCCAGCTCACATCAGATGAGTTGCACCCCATACTCATTCCTGGCAGACATCACATCACCCAGCTGCTGATCCGTCACTTCCACGAGAGAGTTTGTCACCAGGGCAGACATTTTACGGAAGGAGCCATCAGAGCAGCCGGATTCTGGATTGTTGGGGGTAAGAGAGCGATCAGTAGCATCATCTTTAACTGCGTCACTTGTCGCAAGCTGCGAGGGAAGCAGGAAGAACAGATCATGGCTGACTTACCTGCTGACCGACTACGCACAGATCCTCCCTTTACATATGTTGGACTGGATGTATTTGGCCCCTGGTTGGTGATGTTGCGAAGAACTCGAGGTGGTCAAGCCAGTGCCAAAAGATGGGCAGTCATCTTCACTTGCATGTGTACACGGGCGATCCGCATCGAAGTGCTCGAGTCCATGGATACATCATGCTTCATCAATTCTCTCAGGCATTTCTTTGCTATTAGAGGCCCTGTGAAGCAGTTCAGATCAGATTGTGGCACCAACTTTGTGAGTGCCTGCAGGGAGCTCCAGATCGACAAGAAGGGTTGCCACAACGTGCAGATCGATAGCTACCTTGCAGACTAGGAGTGCCAATGGAAGTTCAATCCTCCACATGGTTCTCATATGGGTGGGATATGGGAAAGGATGATTGGTGTTGTGTGCCACATCCTCGATGCCATGCTCCTGAAACATGGCCATGCAAGGCTCACACATGAAGTTTTGGTAACTTTCATGGCTGAAGTTACTGCAATAGTGAATGCAAGGCCACTAACTTCTGTCTCCACAGATCCAGATCAGCCTATAATACTCATCCCAGCCATGCTCCTCACCCAGAAGATTGGCACACCAGCTGTACCACCTGGCCAATTCGACGACAGTGATCTCATGAGAAGTCAATGGCGGCGGGTCCAGAGCCTCGCTAACATGTTCTGGGATCGCTGGAAGAAGGAGTACATCAGTGGACTTCAAGGACATCGTATATGGAGAACCAAGAGGCCTAACCTACAGGAAGGTGATGTTGTTCTTTTGAAAGATGCCCAAATGAAAAGGAATGACTGGCCAGTCGGGCTGATTACTAAGACCTTTGCTAGTGAAGATGGGTGTGTCAGAAAGGTTGAGGTGAAGATCGTCCGGAAAGGTGAACAGTGACTGTTCCTGAGACCAGTGTCAGAGGTCATTCTCCTGGTTTCCAAAGACACTACATAGACACTACAATAAGACACTAATACCTCTACTTAACTTACCATTTGAAGATGTTTGTTGTTATTCCTGTGAGTTGTTTTGTTGCCATCTTATAGATGCCAGGCGGGGAGTATTCTGGCCCCAGTAATTACAAAGGGTGTGTGCAGTGACACCTAGTGGTGGGGGTAGTTAAACCACTGATTTCTAGTGTTGGGAGCAGCCATTTTGAACAGAGACACAGCAGTGGAGAGGGGTATAGTTCCATCCTCCTCCATCCTCCTTGTTTTGGCTCTTTATTCGGCACAATCTGTGAGTACGATTACAGTTAAATATATTTGTATTCAGTGTGTTGATCATTTCAATGAAGATGATTATTTTACTGGTTAATTTGCTATAGTTAAAGCTGGTTGTTTAATATGGCTTGTACATCCATTCATTTCTATATTCCTGTCTGTATGTTGTTTACAGTTTCACAAAAAAGACTCCATAAAAACCGTGAACCTGGATTCCTCTCTTCAGTGTTTTTATTGGAAAATTGTTTAGCTCGCTGTCTACACCATGTTCTCAGTTCCACACATGGTCAGGGCAGAAGAGACGCCAAACTACTAAATTAACCAAATCATTTATTTTTTCTTAATCAACTTAAACCACTTAAAGGGTTAAGGAAAACATAAACAAAAGGAGATGGAGATCCTGGCCAAAAGGAACAAAAGAAGGGAATTTGCCGGGCCAGCCACGCAATGGGCCGTCGCACCCAACCCACTCCCCCTAAAAAGGAAAAAAAAAGTACCAAACCTAATCAAAACAAAACCCGAAAACTAGACCACCAGAAATCTCCATCCCAAACTAAAATAACAAAACCCAACATCAAACCATGTTGGGACGAGACAAAAGAAAAAGAAGAAGAAACTGCTGCTGCTGCTGCTGCTGCTGCTGTTGCTGCCAGGTATGAGGGAGGACCCACCACACCTTCAGTCCCCCCTTTTCTCTCCTCCGTGTAATTGGCTCCAGGTGCTTCTGCCTACAAGAGGAGGGCCAAGGGAGAAAGAGGAAAAGCGCCGGAGGGAGAACAAAAAAAAAAGAGAAAGAGACAACACCAAAACATCCCCACAGGCAGTGGGCAGTATTGCACCTCCATGCCACACGTAACACCACAAATCAGCCAAACATGTTCTAAACACTTTCAGGTCAGTGTTTGTTTCTGAGAAACTGGCAGCTCAACCGCAACAGAAGAATCAGATGACCACAAATTAAAGGCAGGGTGGGGCGGCTCAGTGAAGGTGGAGCTGAAGGTGTGCAGGAGTGTCAGTCTGTCAGAAGAGACTCTGTAGAAGGACAGAGTTCCAGCAGAGCAGTCCAGATCCACTGCTACTCTGTGAGATCCACAGGGACGGACAGAGAGTCTGGTGGACTCACTGTTGTGTCTGGCAGAGTATCTGTTATCATCATCAGAGCACCACAGACTCCACGACTGATTATTGTATCCAAGCCCAGAGTCATAATCACTTCTTGTGATTCCTCTGTAAGTCACTGCTATATCAACCCCTCCATTCCACTGGACCTCCCAGTAACATCGCCCAGTCAGACCTTCTCTACACAGAACCTGAGGCCACAGGTCAAATCTGTCTGGGTGATCAGGATACGACTGCTCCTCTCTCGCCCTCGTCACCTTCCTGTTGTCCTCAGACAGACGGAGCTTTCTGTGCGCTGTGTTTGGATCCAGTGTGAGATCACAGGCATCTGATGGGGAGAAGACACACAGCACACCTCAGAAAGCATCATTCACTCACACTCTCTTGGCTCTTATAAGGTTATTATAGTTGTGCATTTTTCATTAGTTTTTATTTTTAATGTCATTTTACACTTAGTGTCTTCAATTTGAGTTTGGTTTGAATTCATTTTTAAAGAGGATTTGCTTGTTTCGTTTATTGTTTTTAATGCTTATTTTTTGTTGAGTTTGTAAGGCAGATTTCATATCCTCCCAAAATACCAGGCTTACAGAGAAAAACAAATACATATCAACAATTAAACAAATTAGACATTTTTTTCTCCTTCAGGTTTTTTTTCTCTTATATCTCCCTCTTTTTCTCTACCCCTCTCTGTCCTTGCCTGCTCCCTACCCTCATCATACACCCCCCTTACACACGCACACACACACACACACACACACCCCAAAAGTAAACTACAATTGATTTGCTTTCTTAAATTTTTTTAATTATTTTTTTTTTTTTATTTGTTTTGTTTGAGTGACCGTCTGGTTCTTTCTGTCTTTCCACATTTGTACAGTCCTGTCTTCTCCTTTTCTAATATGTTTTTGGTCAGTGTAGCTTTGATTGGACACAGCAGAGAGAGACAGGAAAGGCCGGGGAGAGAGAGGGGCCGCCCTGCAGCAAAGGGCCTGAGGTGGGATTCAAACCCACGACTCAGCCTGGACAAGCTGGAGCTCTGCAGCACGTGAGCTACCAGGATGCCCAGGTTTCTCTGTCATGTCAGCTGATTTTAGCTGCTTTTGGAAATACACACATATAGTTTCAGCTTGCTCCCATTTTCTGTAAAGCCTTGTTTGTATTTGTACTTCGTGTGTGTGTGTGTGTGTGTGTGTGTGTGTGTGTGTGCTCATACTGTGTCAGTACTCACATCCTCTCAGTCTGCCAGCTGGAATCCAGTCTTTTACATGTTCCAGCCTGTAGGGATGAACACAAAACCATCATCCTCTTCATCATCATCATCATCACCTGCAGGTCAACTCGAGCACATGATCCCAACACACCTGTGGCTGATCTGATTGGCTGATCTCTCTCTGACTTTCTGTCCAGTCCTGAGGCCACTGAGCACTTTGGATATTTCCCAGGAAATGCTGCCTGCACTGACTGTGTCCAGCACAAGAACCAAGCAACCAAGCTACTCAGCCTGGACTGACTCCACCCCTCCACTGACCTCAGAGGACTGACTCCACCCCTCTACTGACCTGAGAGGACTGACTCCACCCCTCCACTGACCTGAGAGGACAGACTCCACCCCTCTACTGACCTCAGAGGACTGACTCCACCCCTCTACTGACCTGAGAGGACTGACTCCACCCCTCTACTGACCTGAGAGTCTTCAGGCTGCAGTTTGGACTCTCCACCAGAGCAGACAGCAGCTCCACTCCTGAATCCTGCAGCTCGTTGTAGCTCAGGTCCAGCTCTGTCAGATGGAGGTTGGACTTCAGAGTCGAGGCCAGAGAAACACAGCTGCTCTCTGTCAAGCTGCACTCACTCAGTCTGAATAAAGAATAAAATATGGAGCTATAATTTCCAGTGGTTGGGATATTTATCAGTCAGAGATTTTTCAAAATATTCAAAAAGGACAAACCAATGAAATACTTATTATAAAAATTGCATTAATAATAATACTACTGATAATACTAATTTATATTTATATTACACCTGTGAAGGTAAGATCCAAAGTACTTTACAAAACCATCAGAGGAAATGAAAGCGTCACTCCTCAGTGAACTGGCTCCTTGCGCTCTGAGAGCTTTTTCTACTTCAGTATCTAGTTATTATTATGGATTTGCCATGTTTTCTAGCAGCCTGCTCACACTGATACAGGTATTCGTTTTGGACAAATGGAGTTGATGAGCCCTGGTGTGTTTTATTTTCTTCCACACATCACAGCAGCGATCAGAACCGACGGCTCACCAGCTCTTTTTGATAGAAGTCATGTGGCTCCTGACAGAAATTAAGAATAAGGTTTCTCTCTCTCTCTCTCTCTCTCTCTCTCTCTCTCTGTCTCTCTCTCTCTTGACACATGAGACGGTTGTTAGTTACTTGTCAAACTTCACAAAGCATGCATGCATCCATGATACAGAACCTGACCAACCATCCTCACAAAAACTAAAATAACCAGCAGCCCGACTTTAAAAAAGCACAACATATACTTCACAGCAATATCAGCCTTATAGACATGTAGTGCTATTTTATGATTCAAACAATATCCATATATTTATGTCATCATTAAAAAGTGCAGTCTGACCTGAGAGTCTCCAGTCTGCAGTTTGGACTCTCCAGTCCAGCAGACAGCAGCTCCACTCCTGAATCCTGCAGCCGGTTCTCACTCAGGTCCAGCTCTGTCAGATGGGGGTTGGACTTCAGAGCCGAGGCCAGAGAAGCACAGCTGCTCTTTGACAACATGCAGCTTCTCAATCTGAATAAGGAATAAAATATGGAGCTATAATTTCCAGTGTTTTGGATATTTATCAGTCACAGATTTTTCAAAATATTCAAAAAGGAAGGACAAACCAATGAAATAATTATTATAACAATTATATTAATAATAATATTGATAACACTAATTTATATTTATGTTACACTTTTAAAGGAAAGTTCCAAAGTGCTTTACAAAACCATCAGAGTAAATGAAAAGATAAAGTTAACACCTGAAATGAAAAGACATCAAAATATTAAAAACAAATAAACAGACAATGAAAGCAAGAAATGATAAAAGGTCCAAAATAATTCAAATTCAGTGCTTAATACGGATGATGTGAAAACAGCCATAGGTACTTCCATAAATAACAAATGAATGGCTCAGTGAAAAGTCCTCAGATGCCTTCAGTCTACCATCTTCTCATAGTAAAACTGGAGAGAGCTTCTGCATCACATGACACCAGCACCCAGTCTCTTGACCAATCAGGGCCAAAGTTATCAGCATTTCAAAAGACTGACCAGGTGGTGGCAGTAGAGGTGGGCCCATCAATATATTGATATAATATGGATAGTGTGATTTGAGATCAGATATCATGTGGGATTTGGGATATGGTAATATCTTATGGCATCAGTGTTGTCCTCTCCTGTTTTTAAAGGCTGATGCAGTTTTCTCAACTTATTAGACGCTCCTCTCTGCTCTGTTATTGGCTTCAGCCTGCTCGCTCATCATATCCATATTACTAATGACTGTTCATCACTAATTTACACTTTCATGAAAGCACCAACCAGTCATCCTAACAATATCCTCACAATATGGATATCATGGTATTCAGTCAAAAACACGGTGACAGTCGACTGTGTTCATATGGCTCAGTCTTAGGGACTACAGACAGAAAATATCCTGAAATATACAAAATGTTCATTTGGCATGGTCGTCTGTCAGCCTGCAGAGTTTAAACAAAGTTTTGCATGGGAAGTAGGTGAGCTGTGAAAAAGTGTGTGAAGATGATCAAAATAATAATCAATGAAAAACAAGAGGTCCCAAAGGTTTAGTTGAGGTTCAGAACAGTTACAAGACAACAGTGACCATAAGGGAATGTGATCAGGATGGTAAAAGTTGGACATATCAACTCCATCCCATCATGCCTAATCTGTCAAAGACACTAGAATGCACTGATATGCCCACATGGGATTTTTGTCCCTGATGATTCATCAAAGAAAATATTGGAATCCTTTGTGAATCCATAGTTGGACCAAGACCTCGATGATGGTGTCCTCTATACGTTCTGTGGAATTACCACAATAAATATCAGATTCCCACAGACGGAGGCCATTTGGACCCCTGCATGTTGAAATAATGTACAATATCATCACTGAAGTTCACAGTTTTTCACTTCAACACACAAGGATTGTGCGAAAATACAGTTTGACAACAATTTGAGATGTAAGCCTGTAAAACTCCTGTTCAGCTAACAGAATATTACATGTTCACACATCATTAAAAAATGCAGTCTGACCTGAGAATCTCCAGTCTGCAGTTTGGACTCTCCAGTCCAGCAGACAGCAGCTCCACTCCTGAATCCTGCAGCTGGTTCTCACTCAGGTCCAGCTCTGTCAGATGGGGGTTGGACTTCAGAGCCAAGGCCACAGTTTCACAGTGAGTCTCTGAGAGTTCACAGCCAGAAAATCTGTAATTACAGATTTAATGTCAATTCTGTGATTTTCTTGTGTTTATATAGTATTATATTAAAGTAATATTAAATTGTATTACAGGATACAAATTTTTTGAAAGGTGCTTCATGTATAATATCAGAAGAAACCAAGCAGTAGAAACCTGATGCTCAAGTTCAGTTACACAGCAAAAACTGAAGTATTGTAGGGTTGAGCTGCTATGGGCATCACCATCATGTTGCCTCCAATTTACCCTGGACTGCCTGAGGTATATTTTTTCTCTCAGAATCAATCCTTTATCCTGAATATTTAGAGAACTACATATCTTTATTGTATTTCTGATGGTGTCAGGTATAGAAGCAGCTCTACACTGTTTGTATAATGTTGATTTCACATCAGGACTAACCGAGCCTTCCTGCAGTTCCTCACAGCTGGGATAAGTCTCCGTCGTCCCTCCTGTGATGTGTTGTATGCCTGCAGGTCCAACTCATCCAGAACCTCCTCTGACATCTGCAGCATGTAGGCCAGAGCTGAGCAGTGGATCTCAGAGAGTTTCTTCTCTGATCTGTTCTCTGACTTCAGGAACTCTTGGATATCCTGAGTTACTGAGAGGTCGTTCATCTCCATCAAACAGTGGAAGATGTTGATGCTTCTGTCAGGTGAGACACTGAAGGTGTTCATCTCCTTCAGGTTGTTGATGACTCTCTGGATGTCTTCTGGTCTGCTCTCTGTCCAACCCAGCAGGCCTCCTAAGAGCCTCTGGTTGGACCCCAGCAGGCCTCCTAAGAGCCTCTGGTTGGACCCCAGCAGGCCTCCTAAGAGCCTCTGGTTGGACTTCAGTGAGAGGCCATGAAGGAAACGGACAAAGAGGTCCAGGTGACCATTTTTGCTCTTGAGGGCTTCAGACATGACTGTCTTCAGGAAGATATCCAATGATAGGTCATAGTAACCAAATTGATGCCTCTGTGTTCTCATGACTCTGTTCAGTACCTCTGTGTTCCTGTTGGTGTAGCAGTGGAAGATGTAGACTGCAGCGAGAAACTCCTGAATGCTCAGATGAACAAAGCAGTAGACTTTTCTCTGGAAGAGCACACACTCGGTTTTGAAGATCTCTGTGCACACTCCTGAGTACACCGAGGCCTCTCTGACATCAAGACCACACTCCTCCAGGTCTTCTTGGTAGAACATCAGGTTGCCTTTCTCCAGATGTTCAAATGCCAGCCTGCCCAGCTTCAGAAGAACTTCCCTGTCAGTCTCCCTCAGCTCCTGCTGACTCCTGTCATGTCTCTTATCGTACTTGTGCTTCTTCCTCTGTGTCTGAACCAGCAGGAAGTGTGAGTACATCTCAGTCAGGCTCTTGGGCAGCTCTCCTCTCTGGTCTGTAGTCAGCATGTGCTCCAGAACTGTAGCAGTGATCCAGCAGAAGACTGGGATGTGGCACATGATGTGGAGGCTCCTGGACGCCTTGATGTGTGAGATGATTCTGCTGGACAGCTCCTCATCACCGGATCTCCTCCTGAAGTACTCCTCCTTCTGGAGGTCAGTGAACCCTCGCACTTCTGTTACCCTGTCGACACATGTCGGAGGGATCTGATTGGCCGCCACAGGTCTGGAAGTTATCCAGAGGAGAGCCGAGGGAAGCAGATTCCCCTTGATGAGGTTTGTCAACAGCACGTCTACTGATGATGTCTGCGTGACATCAGACACGACCTCATTGTTCTGGAAATCCAATAAAAACCTGCTTTCATCCAAGCCGTCAAAGATGAACACGACTTTACAGACGGCGAGCTTCTCTGCTGTGACCGTCTGTAATGTTGGATGGAAAACACGGAGCAGCTGGAGAAGACTGTAACGCTCATCTTTGATCAAGTTCAGCTCCCGGAACGAAAGAAGAACCACAAGACTGACATGTTGGTTTTCCAAGCCCTCTGCCCAGTCCAGAGTGAACTTCTGCACTGAGAAGGTTTTTCCAATCCCGGCAACGCCCTGCGTCACAACTACTCTGATGTGTGTGTCTTGGCCAGTTAAGGGTTTAAAGATGTCCTGGCACTTGATTGGAGTGTCACTGAGGGTCTCCATCTTGGATGTTGTCTCCAGCTGCCACACCTCATGTTGGGTATTAACCCCTTCACTCTTTCCCTGTGTGATGTAGAGCTCAGTGTAGATCCTGTTGAGGGGGGTTCCAGTTCCTGCTGCACCAGTTCCTTCTGTCACAAATTCACATCTCCTCCTCAGACTGATCTTATGCTCATCTAAAACCTGCAGACCGCCGTCCACTGGGCTGGTTTGACTGGGTGTCTGCAGTCCAGGTCTTGTTCTGGATCTTTTTCCACACTGGGGACAGGCAGGATCTCCTGATGGATCAGACTGGTCCCAGTATGAGGTGATGCACCGTCTGCAGAACCAGTGTCCACAGCTGGTGGAGACTGGATCCCTCAGGAGCTCCTGACACAAAGCACAGCAAGACAGCTGCTCCTTCACATCACCTCTACTCCTCTTCCTGTCCCTGTGGAGGAAAGCAGTTTGTTTATGTTTAGACAACATTACATTTTAACTGAAATCTTAAAAACTTTTTTTAAAATGTCATAAGCGGTCTCTTATGTCACTTTCTGTGACTACATTTACATGGATTGCAATATTCTAATACTGATGCAATTAAGATAGTATTTACAAGGCTAAATGTTCATGTAAGCAGCATGACATCCACTTTGAGTTTTTGCAGCACATTATGACAAATACAGCAATCCAAGAGCTTGACAGCTCGTTTTTTTTTTGTTTTTTTTTTTATTGTCAATCCGTAAAAGAAAAGTTGACCAACGACAAAAGCAAAAAATCTCCACAACACAGCGTGAGGAGGAAACTCACTACAACAAGCTTTGAACAAGCAAAAGAGGACAACACTGATTCTTAAGTATCCTCTTATCTTCGTTGTGGAAATGTGTCAGAAACTGGCCCTCACTGTCAGTCCAGCTGGAGAAGAAGAGCTCCTCTGAACGGCCTCGCTCTCTAGTTTGTGTCAGTTAAGTTTGATGAGGCTGTGATTCTCCTAGAGGTCACTAGAGGTCATTTTCTACAGCGACGTCCAGTTTGACCAAATGCTCTGCCTGCAGTGAAATGGCTGCTATGGGGGCTAACATCATCACACAGGAATCAAATGTGGCTCATTGAATCCACAAGAGTCTCAGCTTTCCAGTCAAAGCCAACTGATGCAGCTCCAAGACTGTTGAGGCCCCAGTCTGCACAAACACACCATTTTACAACAGGCCACAAGAACACATGTGGACTGCAGGCTTTGGGGCCCAAACTGCATGAGATTAGCAGAAGGTGGGCGTGTCTGCAAAGGGGAGAGCCGTGGCTGCCCAGAGAACCCATTTTCATTCAGATATCTGGATGTCAGAGGTGAAAATAAAGCTAAAATTTATACAAAGTTAGAAAAAATATTTTTTCAGAGTTCTCAGGTTCTGTAAATGCATTGTGAAAATAATACAGCAATGTGTTGAACCTTGTGTTTTGTTTTGTTTTTACCTTGAACCTTGATATTGAAATGAAAATGTCCTTTTGCATAACTAAGTATTTTTTAAAAGAGATTACTTTAACTCAAGTAAGAAACTGACTGTGCAACTTCCCCTGGCAGTGCAGTAATATTTGACCAGGAGGATCCACACTTTCACACTTTTCAGATAAAAGATCAGATGTGGCTCATGATCTGAAGCATCACTTTTGGGGTCACGTCTACTTTCTCCATATGCCACAAACAGATTTCACAAGAAAACAGTGAACACACACTGCACTCTAACAGCTGTGTTACTTTGTGTCTGAAGGTCCAGGTTCACCACTGAACTCTGGAGGTTTATCTTTAGACCAGTCACTCTTCATGGACGGACAGCTGGACACTGCAGACGCTGCTCTGCCCTCCTCTTCCTCCACACAGTCACTCATCTTCTGATTTAAGTCAGTCTAAGAAGTGCAAACACACACACACACACACACACACACACACACACACACACACACACACACACACACCAAAGGGATGATATATGGGTTAATGGTCTAGTTTCCTAATGGACAACAGGCATTAACTGTATTAAATGGAGTCAGTCACATAAATAATGTGTGTTTCAACATATTTTTGTGGAAACGTCACAGTTATTTTATTGCTATTTTATATTAACTGTATATTCATAATAAGGTTTTTGTTGTTTTTTTCTTCTTCATTTCAAATACTGCAAATGTATGTATTTTTTATTTTATTATTATTATTTGATCATTCTTTATATGGATCTCATGTAATTTTTGTTATTAACGTCTTGCTCCTTATTTGCTGTTTTTTTTTTTTTTTTGGTTGATTTGCTCAGCATCTGGCCGCGTTCCAGATGCTGCGCAGATCAGTCTGTATTTCCTGTGGAATAAACGGAATTAAACGGCTTTAAAACGTGCTGTCTGACGTATAGGACTGGCTAATATTTGTTTGTACCACCTGATATTTTTCATCACCACAAAGAAAATGATCACTGCTTTACTTTTGAAATTTATTTCTAACAGATGAACTCAACAGTGAAAAATACAACTTTAAAATGACATCAGACAAAACTGGCGACTCACAGCAGAAGCGGACGTTTCTTTTTTTCTTCCTTTCTTTCTTTGTCCCATTCTTTCTTCTTGGACTTGAATGCAAAGATCAAACAGAAATCCTCTCCTGACGTCCGAACGTGTGCAGCTCTTCTAGATCATGACAGTGTGACACAAGTCCAACATTAATGATGACGATGAGCCTCCTGGTCGCGGCTCGTCCAACCCTTCAACCAAACTTTCACTTTCACTTGTGCTGCGTTCACGTCCTCATCGGGCTCATGGGAGAATTCAGCTCCCACCTGCACTGCATCCCTCCTCCTCCTCCTTCTTCTTCTTCTTCTTCTTCTACTTCTTTTGGTCAGACAGACTGGACGCATCTACGGCGTATTGCTGTCCCCCTCAGTTAATGTGTGTTATTTCTTTTTCTTATCTCCTTTTATACGTTCCAGTGGATTGCAAAAACTCCACAAGTTTTTTTGTTCTCTTCACGTCCCTTGATGAGAACAGTTGCCAAGTTAAAATTTTCCTCCCCTAGTTTTGCCAGATCTCTAAATATTTGTTTCCTTTGTTTTTTAAATGAGAAACAGTTATTTCTACTCCACATGAATCAAATCTACCAGATTCATATTTAATTATATGGTCGGAGCCAGGCAATTTTAGGCAATTGTGAGCAACAAGTGGAGAATATAAAGATAGCATTCTTATGTACATTTTCCATCATTTGAGACTTGAACTCACATGAACCATTCTGGCATGAAGGACAAGGCGCTATCTCACTGAGCTAATTGGCAAGTGTCAGCTCATGTGAGGCTTCACAAATTGACTAAGCCAGTCACATGACAGCAGCTGCCTATGCATGGAAAAGCAGAATTCAAACCACTGTAGAAAAAAAAAAAAATCAGTCATCAAGACAAAAGTCTGACAATGCTGATCTGGCATGGGACTGGACCTTTGTGCAAAGTTTGCTGAGTTTTGGCACATGGGAATGTTGCACAAGCTGAGGCTTGAACTCACAATCTTTGACACCGAGGCCTGGCCTCTATCTCACTGAGCTAAAGCTTCACATGCAGCTTCACAAACTGACTGAGCCAATCACTGACCTGCAGGACAGCAGCCAGCCATGCATGGAAAGGCAGATTTTAAACAGCTGTCAAAAATTCAGTTATAAAGACAAAAATCTGAAAATACACATATTGCATCTAGACAGCATTGAGATGTTGATCATGTGTTTTCAACAATGACTGATTTGCTCCATAAGTGAAAAACTGATGTTTAAAAATGCCATTCTTGCATTGACTCCACTGAGGCGAGAGGTGACATGATGTTCTCTACGTCTGAGGATGATGCCAGATAATCTGTAAATAGGGCTCGAGCTCCAGAAAGAGCAAACCTGTCCTGCCATTCAACATCGATTCACACAAAGCAGCCATCCAGCTGCTGTGTTCAAATCAGATTTCTTCCCTCTTCAAGTCGTCTTCAGTTTTAGGAAACCTGTGTAACACCTGGCCAGGGGCTGCAGGTGAGAAAAGCCTCTGACACATTTACAGTCATGTGTTTATTAATGTGCACTGTCCAAAATGAAATACAACTCTGTTGACAGTAAAACATCAGATATAGACCGTTAAACATCTAAATGTGACTTGGAGATCAACAGGTGAAGGGAGGGGCACAAAAGGAGAGGGGCTCAAGTCACAGCTCTCCAGTGTGCAATGTGCTGTCATTCTCACATCTGTGTTTATTGACTAGAAATACAAAATTTTTTTTTAAAAAAATCAATCATTGGAGGAGGGTTAAATGACACTTTTGGACAACATTAAGATTTGAATATACAAACATTATAATGACTCATTATTTTTACAAGCCTGTCCAATCAATCAGTTAACAATTATCCACCAAGATGCCTGATACAATAAAAAAAAAAATCAACTATAAACCACAAATCAGCCAAACATGTTCTAAACACTTTCAGGTCAGTGTTTGTTTCTGAGAAACTGGCAGCTCAACCACAATAGAAGAACCAGATGACCTCAAATGAAACGCAGGGTGGAGCGGCTGAGTGAAGGTGGAGCTGAAGGTGTGCAGGAGTCTCAGTCTGTCAGAAGAGACTCTGTAGAAGGACAGAGTCCCAGCAGAGCAGTCCAGATACACTGCTACTCTGTGAGGTCCACGGGGACGGACAGAGATGTTGGTGCACTTCCTGTTGTGTCTGGCAGAGTAGCTGTCAACAGAGCACCTCAGACTCCAGGACTGTTTATTGTTTCCAAGCTCAGAGTCATAACCACTTCTTCTGATTCCTCTGTAAGTCACTGCGATAGAAACGTCTCCTCTCCACTGGACCTCCCAGTAACATCGCCCAGTCAGACCTTCTCTACACAGAACCTGACGGCACAGGTCAAATCTGTCTGGGTGACGAGGACATGACTGATGCTCGAACACCCTCGTCACCTTCCTGTTGTCCTCAGACAGACGGAGCTCTCTGTGCGCTGTGTTTGGATCCAGTGTGAGATCACAGGCATCTGATGGGGAGAAGACACACAACACACCTCAGAAAGCATCATTCACTCACACTCTCTTGGCTCTTATAAAGTAATTATTTTGCATTTTTCATTAAAAATAAAAACTAATGTCATTTTACACTTTGTGTCTTCAATTTGAGTTTGGTTTTAATTCATTTTGAACGAGGATTTGCTTGTTTTGTTTATTGTTGTTAATGCTCATTTTTTGTTCAGTTTGTAAAGCAGATTTCATATCCACCCAAAACACCAGGCTTACAGAGAAAAACAAATACATATCAACAATTAAACAAATGAGACCGTTTTTTCTCCTTTTTCTCCTTCAAGTTTTTTTTCTCTTACATCTCCCTCTTTTTCTCTACCCCTCTCTGTCCTTGCCTGCTCCCTACCCTCATCACCCCCCCCCCCCCCCCCCCCCCCCCCCCCAATTGTAGCTTTGATTGGACACAGCAGAGAGAGACAGGAAAGGCCGGGGAGAGAGAGGGGCCGCCCTGCAGCAAAGGGCCTGAGGTGGGATTCAAATCCATGACTCAGCCTGGACAAGCTGGAGCTCTGCAGCACGTGAGCTACCAGGACGCCCAGGTTTCTGTCATGTCAGCTGATTTTAGCTGCTTTTGGAAACACACACACATATAGTTTCAGCTTGCTCCCATTTTCTGTAAAGCCTTGTTTGGATTTGGACTTCATGTGTGTGTGTGTGTGTGTGTGTGTGTGTGTGTGTGTGTGTTTGTGTGTGCTCATACTGTCTCAGTACTCACATCCTCTCAGGCTGAAAGCTAGAATCCAGTCTTTTACATGTTCCAGCCTGTAGGGATGAACACAAAACCATCATCCTCTTCATCGTCATCATCATCCTCTTCATCATCATCATCATCATCTGCAGGTCAACTCGAGCACATGATCCCAACACACTTGTGGCTGCTCTGATTGGCTGATCTCTCTCTGTCTTTCTGTCCAGTCCTGAGGCCACTGAGCACTTTGGACATTTCCCAGGAAATGCTGCCTGCACTGACTGTGTCCAGAACAAGAACCAAGCAACCAAGCTGCTCCGCCTGGACTGACTCCACCCCTCTACTGACCTGAGAGGACTGACTCCACCCCTCTACTGACCTGAGAGGACTGACTCCACCCCTCTAGGACTGACTCCACCCCTCTACTGACCTGAGAGGACTGACCTGAGAGGACTGACTCCACCCCTCTACTGACCTGAGAGGACTGACTCCACCCCTCTACTGACCTGAGAGTCTTCAGGCTGCAGTGTGGACTCTCCACCAGAGCAGACAGCAGCTCCACTCCTGAATCCTGCAGACAGTTCTCACTCAGGTCCAGCTCTGTCAGATGGGGGTTGGACTTCAGAGCCGAGGCCAGACAAGCACAGCTGCTCCTTGTCAACCTGCAGTCACTCAGTCTGAATAAAGAATAAAATATGGAGCTATAATTTCCAGTGGTTGGGATATTTATCAGTCAGAGATTTTTCAAAATATTCAAAAAGGAAGGACAAACCAATGAAATAATTATTATAAAAATTGCATTAATAATAATACTGATAACACTAATTTATATTTATATTACACCTGTGAAGGTAAGTTCCAAAGTGCTTTACAAAACCATCAGAGGAAATGAAAACGTTACTCCTCAGTGAACTGGCTCCTTGCACTCTGAGAGCTTTTTCTACTTCAGTATCTAGTTCTTATTATGGATTTGCCATGTTTTCTAGCAGCCTGCTCACACTGATACAGGTATTCATTTTGGACAAATGGAGTTGAGGAGCCCTGATGTGTTTTATTTTCTTCCAGACATCACAGCAGCGATAAGAACCGACGGCTCACCAGCTCTTTTTGATAGAAGTCATGTGGCTCCTGACAGAAATTAAGAATAAGGTTTCTCTCTCTCTCTCTCTCTCTCCCTCTCTCTCTCTCTCTCGCTCTCTCTCTCTCAACACATGAGACGGTTGTTAGTTACTTGTCAAACCTCACAAAGCACACATGCATCCATGATACAGAACCTGACCAACCATCCTCACAAAAACTAAAATAACCAGCAGCCCCGACTTTAAAAAAGCACAACATAAACTTCACAGCAATATCAGCCTTATAGACATTTAGTGCTACTATATGATTCAAACAATATCCATATATTTATGTCATCATTAAAAAGTGCAGTCTGACCTGAGAGTCTTCAGTCTGCAGTTTGGACTCTCCAGTCCAGCAGACAGCAGCTTCACTCCTGAATCCTGCAGCTGGTTCTCACTCAGGTCCAGCTCTGTCAGATGGGGGTTGGACTTCAGAGCCGAGGCCAGAGAAGCACAGCAGCTCTCTGTCAAGTAGCAGTACCTCAATCTGAATAAAGAATAAAATATGGAGCTATAATTTCCAGTGTTTTGGATATTTATCAGTCAGAGATTTTTCAAAATATTCAAAAACGAAGGACAAACCAATGAAATAATTATTATAACAATTATATTAATAATAATATTGATAACACTAATTTATATTTATGTTACACCATTAAAGCAAAGTTCCAATGTGCTTTACAAAACCATCAGAGTAAATGAAAAGATAAAGTTAACACCTGAAATGAAAAGACATCAAAATATTAAAAACACAAATAAGCAAACAATGAAAGCAAGAAATGATAAAAAGTCCAAAATAATTCAAATTCAGTGCTAAATACGGATGACGTGAAAACAGCCATAGGTACTTCCATAAATAACAAATGAATGGCTCAGGGAAAAGTCCTCAGATGCCTTCAGTCTACCATCTTCTCATAGTAAAACTGGAGAACAAGAGCTTCTGCATCACATGACACCAGCACCCAGTCTCTTGACCAATCAGGGCCAAAGTTATGAGCATTTCAAAAGATTGACCAGGTGATGGCAGTAGAGGTGGGCCCATCAATATATTGATATAATATGGATACTGTGATATGAGATCAGATATCATGTGGGATTTGGGATATGGTAATATCTTCTGGCATCAGTGTTGTCCTCTCCTGCTTTTAAAGGCTGCATTACAGTAAAGGGATGCAGTTTTCTCAACTTACTAGACGCTCCTCGCTGCTCTGTTATTGGCCTCAGCCTGCTCGCTCATCATATCCATATTACTAATGACTGTTTAGCACTAATTTACACTTTCATGAAAGCACTAACCAGTCATCCTAACAATATCCTCACAATATCGATATCACAGTATTCAGTCAAAAACATGGTGACAGTCGACTGTGTTCATATGGCTCAGTCTTAGGGACTACAGACAGAAAATATCCTGAAATATACAAAACGTTCATTTGGTGTGGTCGTCTGTCAGCCTGCAGAGTTTAAACAAAGTTTTGCATGGGAAGCAGGTGACCTGTGAAAAAGTGTGTGAAGATGATCAAAATAATAATCAATGAAAAACAAGAGGTCCTAAAGGTTTAGTTGAGGTTCAGAACAGTTACAAGACAACAGTGACCATGAGGGAATGTGATCAGGACGGTAAAAGTTGGACATATCAACTCCATCCCATCATGCCTAATCTGTGAAAGATACCAGAATGCACTGATATGCCCACATGGGATTTTTGTCCCTGATGATTCATCAAAGAAAATATTGGAATCCTTTGTGAATCCATAGTTGGACCAAGACCTCCATGATGGTGTCCTCTTTACGTTCTATAGAATTAGCACAATAAATATCAGATTCCCACAGACGGAGGCCATTTGGACCCCTGCATGTTGAAATAATGTACAATATCATCACTCAAGTTCAGAGTTTTTCACTTCAACACACAAGGATTGTGCGAAAATACAGTTTGACAACAATTTGAGATGTAAGCCTGAAAAACTCCTGTTCAACTAACAGAATATTACATGTTCACACATCATTAAAAAGTGCAGTCTGACCTGAGAGTCTCCAGTCTGCAGTTTGGACTCTCCAGTCCAGCAGACAGCAGCTCCACTCCTGAATCCTTCAGCTGGTTCTCACTCAGGTCCAGCTCTGTCAGATAGGGGCTGAACTTCAGAGTCGAGGCCACGGTTTCACAGTGAGTCTCTGAGAGTCGACAGCCAGAAAATCTGTAATTACAGATTTAATGTTAAGTCTGTGATTTTCTTGTGTATACACAAGAAAATATAAATATAAATATAATAAATACAAATAATTATATTTATAAATATAAATATAATATTTATATAATATTTATATTTATAAATATAAATATAAGTTTATATAGTGTTATATAAATATAACACTATATAAACTTATATAGAGTTATATTTTAGTAATATTAAATTGTATTACAGGATACAAATTTTTTGAAAGGTGCTTCATGTATAATATCAGTAGAAACCAAGCAGTAGAAACCTGATGCTCAAGTTCAATTACACAGCAAAAACTCTGATTTTGAAGTATAGTAGGAGTGAGCTGCTAAGGGCATCACCATCATGTTGCCTCCTTTTTAAACTGGACTGCCTGAAGTATATTTTTTCTCTCAGAATCAATCCTTTATCCTGAATATTTAGAGAACTGCATATCTTTATTGTATTGCTGATGCTGTCAGGTATGGAAGCAGCTCTACACTGTTTGTATAATGTTGATTTCACATCAGGACTAACCGAGCCTTCCTGCAGTTCCTCACAGCTGGGATCAGTCTCAGTCGTCCCTCCTCTGATGTGTTGTACGCCTTCAGGTCCAACTCATTCAGAACCTCCTCTGACATCTGCAGCATGTAGGCCAGAGCTGAGCAGTGGATATCAGAGAGTTTCTTCTCTGATCTGTTCTCTGACTTCAGGAACTCTTGGATGTCCTGAGTTACTGAGAGGTCGTTCATCTCCATCAAACAGTGGAAGATGTTGATGCTTCTGTCAGGAGAATAACTGTAGGTGTAGGTCTCCTTCAGGTTGTAGATGACTCTCTGGATGTCTTCTGGTCTGCTCTCTGTCTGACCCAGCAGGCCTCCTAAGAGCCTCTGGTTGGACTCCAGTGAGAGGCCATGAAGGAAACGGACAAAGAGGTCCAGGTGACCATTTTTGCTCTTCAGGGCTTCATACATGAATGTCTTCAGGAAGACATCCAACGATAGCTCATTGTCATCACATTCTCTCCTCATGACTCTGTTCAGTACCTCTGTGTTCCTGTTGGTGTAGCAGTGGAAGATGTAGACTGCAGCGAGAAACTCCTGAATGCTCAGATGAATAAAGCAGTAGACTTTTCTCTGGAAGAGCACACACTCTGTTTTGAAGATCTCTGTGCACACTCCTGAGTACACCGAGGCCTCTCTGACATCAAGACCACACTCCTCCAGGTCTTCTTGGTAGAACATCAGGTTGCCTTTCTCCAGATGTTCAAACGCCAGCCTGCCCAGCTTTAGAAGAACTTCCCTGTCAGTCTCCATCAGCTCCTGCTGACTCCTGTCATGTCTCTTATCGTACTTATGCTTCTTCCTCTGTGTCTGAACCAACAGGAAGTGTGAGTACATCTCAGTCAGGCTCTTGGGCAGCTCTCCTCTCTGGTCTGTAGTCAACATGTGCTCCAGAACTGTAGCAGTGATCCAGCAGAAGACTGGGATGTGGCACATGATGTGGAGGCTCCTGGACGCCTTGATGTGGGAGATGATTCTGCTGCACAGCTCCTCATCACTGGACCTCCTCCTGAAGTACTCCTCCTTCTGGGGGTCAGTGAACCCTCGCACTTCTGTTACCCTGTCGACACATGTAGGAGGGATCTGATTGGCCGCTGAAGGTCTGGAAGTTATCCAGAGGAGAGCCGAGGGAAGCAGATTCCCCTTGATGAGGTTTGTCAACAGCACGTCTACTGATGATGTCTGTGTGACATCAGACACGACCTCATTGTTATGGAAATCCAATAAAAACCTGCTTTCATCCAGGCCGTCGAAGATGAACACGACTTTACAGACGGCGAGCTTCTCGGCTGTGACCATCTGTAATGTTGGATGGAAAACACGGAGCAGCTGGAGAAGACTGTAGCGCTCATCTTTGATCAAGCTCAGCTCTCGGAACGAAAGAAGAACCACAAGACTGACATGTTGGTTTTCTAAGCCTTCTGCCCAGTCCAGAGTGAACTTCTGCACTGAGAAGGTTTTTCCAATCCCAGCAACGCCCTGCGTCACAACTACTCTGATGTGTGTGTCTTGTTTAGGTAAGGGTTTAAAGATGTCCTGGCACTTGATTGGAGTGTCACTGAGGGTCTGCATCTTGGATGCTGTCTCCAGCTGCCACACCTCATGTTGGGTATTAACCTCTTCACTCCGTCCCTGTGTGATGTAGAGCTCAGTGTAGATCCTGTTGAGGGAGGTTCCAGTTCCTGCTGCAGCAGTTCCTTCTGTCACAAATTCACATCTCCTCCTCAGACTGATCTTATGCTCGTCTAAAACCTCCTGCAGACCGCCGTCCACTGGGCTGGTTTGACTGGGTGTCTGCAGTCCAGGTCTTGTTCTGGATCTTTCTCCACACTGGGGACAGGCAGGATCTCCTGATGGATCAGACTGGTCCCAGTATGAGGTGATGCACTGTCTGCAGAACCAGTGTCCACAGCTGGTGGAGACTGGATCCCCCAGGACCTCCTGACACAAAGCACAGCAGGACAGCTGCTCCTTCACATCACCTCGACTCCTCTTCCTGTCCCTGTGGAGATGAAAACAGTTTGTTTATGTTTAGACAACATTACGTTTTAACTGAAATCTTAAAATATTTTTTAAAAAGTCATAAGTGGTCTCTTGTCACTTTCTGTGACTACATTTACATGGATTGCAATATTCTAATATTGATGCAATTAAGATAGTATTTACAAGACTAAATGTCCATGTAAGCAGCATGACATCCACTTTGAGTTTGGGCAGCAGATTATGACAAATACAGCAATCCAAGAGCTTGACAGCTCAAGTTTTTTTTTATTTTTTTTTGTCAATCCGTAAAAGAAAAGTTGACCAACAACAAAAGCAAAAATTCTCCACAACACAGCGTGAGGAGGAAACTCACTGCAACAAGCTTTGAACAAGCAAAAGACGACGACACCGATTCTTAAGTATCATCTTATCCTCGTTGTGGAAATGTGTCAGAAACTGGCCCTCACTGTCAGTCTGTTTGGAGAAGCAGAGCTCCTCTGAACGGCCTCGCTCTCTAGTTTGTGTCTGTAAAGTTTGATGAGGCTGTGATTCTCCTAGAGGTCACTAGAGGTCATTTTCTACAGTGACGTCCAGTTTGACAAAAGTCTCTGCCTGCAGTGAAATGGCTGCTATGGGGGCCAACATCATCACACAGGAATCAAATGTGGCTCATTGAATCCACAAGAGTCTCAGCTTTCCAGTCAAAGCCAACTGATGCAGCTCCAAGACTGTTGAGGCCCCAGTCTGCACAAACACACCATTTTACAACAGGCCACAGGAACACATGTGGACTGCAGGGTTTGTGGCCCAAACTGCATGGGATTAGCAGAAGGTGGGCGTGTCTGCAAAGGGGAGAGCCGTGGCTACACAGAGAACCCATTTTCATTCAGATAACTGGATGTCAGAGGTGAAAAAAAAAAAGCCAAAATTTAACCAAAATTAGAAACAACATTTTGTTCAAAGAGTTCTCAGGTTCTGTAAATGCATTGTGAAAATAATACAGCAATGTGTTGAACCTTGTGTTTTTACCTTGAACCTTGTTGTTGTTGAAATGAAAATGTCCTTTTGAATAACTAAGTATTTTTAAAAAGAGATTACTTTAACTCAAGTAAAAAACTGACTGAGCAACTTCCCCTGGCAGCGCAGTCATGGGCTTGTGGACTTTGGCCACCACTGCTCACGGTGAAGCACCTCCATGCTGACATGTGTGTGTGTGTGTGTGTTGGGGGGGGGGGGGGTGGGGGGGCTGTGGCCGCTGTGTGTGTGACATGAGCCATGGTGCATCACATGCACATCAGTCTGAGCAGCACAGGATCAGATTTATCTGTCAGTCAATGTGAATCTAAACTTCAGACACAGGTGTGTGAAGAACCTGTGAGTGCAGGTGCACGTGGAAATGTTCTCAGGTGATTTGGTGCAAAACATAAACCAGCATCATAGTTTGTGGAAAACAGCACAGACCCAGATGTATTTTGGTTGAACAGCTGGATTGCAGAGCAGGGAGCAGTCATTTCTCTCTTTGCAGCCTCTTGTCTTGATATCCTCACTACTTGCTCTGCTTTATAATCTCATGTCATCATATCCCATCAGGCTCACAGTCTAACAGCTGTCTTACTTTGTGTCTGGAGGTCCAGGTCCATTACTGAAGTCTGGAGGATGTTCTTTAGACCAGTCGCTCTTCATGGACAGACAGCTGGACACTGCAGACTCTGCTCTGCGGTAGGAACCTCTGGAAACACAAATGTTTGAAACATGTTATTAGTTCTTGTAAATCAGGGCTCCAGACTAACTTTTCCACTGGCAGCACTGGTGCTCCCAGCTTTCCCAGTCGCTCACAGCAGCTCATGATTTGGTCGCACCCTTTTTTGTGAGGAGGGGTCCAGCTAAAAGAGCGGATGTGGCTCATGATCTGAAGCATCAGTTTTGGGGTCACATCTACTTTCTCCATGCGCCACAAACAGATTTCACAAGAAAACAGTGAACACACACTGCACTCTAACAGCTGTCTTACTTTGTGTCTGAAGGTCCAGGTTCAGCACTGAAGTCTGGAGGTTCATGTTTAGACCAGTCACTCTTCATGGACGGACAGCTGGACACTGCAGACTCTGCTCTGCCCTCCTCTTCCTCCACACAGTCACTCATCTTCTGATTTAAGTCAGTCTAAGAGGTGCAAACACACACACACACACACACACACACACACACACACACACACACACACACACACACACACACACACACACACACACACACAAAGGATGATATATGGGTTGATGTCCTAGTTTCCTAATGGACAACAGGCATTAACTGTATTAAATGGAGTCAGACACATAAATAATGTGTTTCAACATATTTTTGTGGAAACGTCACAGTTATTTTATTGCTATTTTATATTAAGTGTATATTCATAATAAGGTTTTTGTTGTTTTTTTCTTCTTCATTTCAAATACTGCAAATGTATGTATTTTTATTTTATTATTATTATTATTTGATCATTCTTTATATGGATCTCATGTAATTTTTTTGTTATTAACATCTTGCTGTTTTTTTGTTGATTTGCTCATTTACCCCCCCCTCCCCCCCCAACCCACCCCCGCCCCCACTCCCCTACCCCCCATGTCTCAGAAAGTAATATAGTGAATTTACGCAGGTGACAGAGGGTTAATAATACACAATGAGGCCCGATCCTTACAGTGAAATTTTACATTTTGATTTGAATTTGTCATGGCGACCAGTTTCATGCATGTAGCATTTGGTCTTTGTAAAGGAGCCAGAAGCCGCTGATGATCTGCACAAATAAATGCAGATTCACAAAGAATTTTCTGAAGCACAAATTCACTTTAGAGATGCACAAATGAAAGAGTGTGAATGCAGCAAAGCTCATGGACATGTTTCCCTGTTTCTGTTCCAATCCAGAGGCCGCGTTCCAGATGCTGCGCTCACCAGCAAATCCTGGTGTCGTCATGAAACCTGCAAATCTTTCTTTCAGTAGTTTTGGTGGCGCACCGTGTTCCCTTCATGTCTTTTTCTTGTTGTTGTTTTCAGAGAACAGAGCCTCAGCAGAAAAACACAAACTCCTTTCCATCAAAGCTTCAAAGCAGATGATGCTTTTTTTGTTAAGGCGCCACAGGTTTGGCCCTTATTCTCTTTTCTGTGTTGAGGGAACAGAGGCCTGTTCTCACCCTGACAAACAGGAAACACTTTGCTCTCTGTTCAGGCTGAAAAAAGAAAAAAACACAGGCCTGTTAAGGGACCTGGGAACACAGGGGGCCTGCTCAGTTTGCAAACTATTAATAGATTTGCATTTTTATTAATTAGGGCCCGAGCCCTCCAGAGGAGAGAGGGCCCTATTGTTATTAATTTATTCTTTTGTTCATTTTCCAGTGGCGGGGTTCATACACAGATCAGTCTGTATTTCCTGTGGAATAAACGGAATTAAACGGCTTTAAAACGTGCTGTCTGACGTATAGAACTGGCTAACATTTGTTTGTACCGCCTGATTTTTTTCATCACCACAAAGAAAATGATCACTGCTTTACTTTTTACATTTATGTCTAACAGTTGAACTCAACAGTGAAAAATACAGCTTTAAAATGGCGTTAGACAGAAGTAGTGACTCACAGCAGAAGCGGACGTTTCTTTCTTTCTTTGTTCCATTCTTTCTTCTTGGACTTGAAGTCAAAGATCAAACAGAAATCCTCTCCTGACGTCCGAACGTGTGCAGCTCTTCTACATCATGACAGTGTGACACAAGTCCAACATTAATGATGACGATGAGCCTCCTGGTCGCGGATCGTCCAACCCTTCAACCAAACTTTCACTTTCACTTGTGCAGCGTTCACGTCCTCATCGGGCTCATGGGATAATTCAGTTCCCACCTGCATTGCACCCCCCTTTCTGAATTCTTATTACTGCCAAAATGATTTTTGCTAGAATGTTTGGTCTGGCCTTGGACTTTCTGTTTTCTATTGACTGTAACGTTGATATGGAGTCACTACAAATTACAGTAACCAGAGGCCTTTCTTTTTCAATCCACCTACGAGCACAAAGGATGGCAAACAGCTCTGCAGTAGGCTATATATATTGAGGTCTTATCTGGAAGCCTCACCCCCCTCCCTTTTTTTGACCCCATATAAACATTCCAAATGCTGCTCTTCCTGAAGAAGGGTCTTTCGACCCACCTGTGTAAATGTACACACTATCTCCCCATATTTCAAATTGATGTTCCTGGACTATCTTATGGGAATCTCCTCTCCTCTCATTGATTTTGTTTTTGATACCCAAGTCAACCTCTGGTTCAGGCCACAACCACTGAGGAATTTCAGGCCAGCAGGTAGTTGCTCCCACTTTTATATTACAGATACCAATCTCAGCTGCTTTTTTCCTCATAGAATTGACATAACTTAGTTTGGTATTTCTACCTGTTAACTCCCAGTGCTGATCCATAAGACTGTTAGTTGGTAATTTTGGTCCATTTTCTTTTAGTTTTGCCCAGTAATGCAATGCCAGTTTCATCCTCCGTAACTCAAGTGTTGTTTCCCCTAGTTCAACCTGTAGAGCCGATACTGGAGTTGTCCTGAATGCTCCACTACAAACTCACAGAGCTTTAGCTTGTAGCACATCTAGCTTAGCCAGCACTGTTGGCACTGCAGATCCATATACTAAGAACCCATAGTCAAGCACTGATCTAATCATGGCCCTATAAACTGTCATGAGGGTTGACATTTCAGATCTCCAGTGTTTGCCATGTCATCTTTTCATCAAACCACACTCCTAAAAATTTAAAACATTTAACTCTCTCTATATTGGCGCTGTACAGAGATAGAACCGTGTTTGGGACCTTCCTTTTGAAACCAAAAATAACATACTTTGATTTTTCTGTTGAAATTTTAAAACCCCACTCACTGGCCCATTCAGCTACCCCGTTAAGTGCTTTTTGAGTCTGTTCAATAATATATTCAAGGTTTCTTCCCCTTTTCCAGAGGGCCCCATCATCCGTAAATAGGGAAACCCCAAAATTCCCCATAAAATTACTTAACATGTCATTCACCATAATGTTAAATAGCACTGGACTGATAACACTTCCTTGGGGAGTACCATTTTCTACTCTGTACACCTCAGACAATACTGTACCAACTCTTACTTGGATTGTTCTATCACATAAAAAGTTTTTAATCCAATTAAACATTCTACCTTTCATTCCTGCTCTATAGAGTTTTATCATAAGGCCCTCTTTCCATAATGTATCATATGCTCTCTCTATATCCAAGAATACACTTACTACAGATTCTTTGTTAGCTAGAGCCCTTTTTACATCTATGTCTAATTTTAACACAGAGTCCATTGTCGATCTTCCCAACCTGAACCCACTCTGATGTGACTCAAAGTACCCTTTACTCTCTAAGCAGTGCGTCAGGCGATCTGTTACCATACGCTCCATTACTTTGCAAGCCACAGAAGTGAGGGCTATTGGCCTGTAAGACCCTGGGACATGAGAGTCCTTGCCTGGTTTTAAAACTGGGACTATTATAGAATGTTTCCATTCCTTAGAAAGATTTCCTTCTTCCCACACTGTGTTGATTAGTGCTAATATTTCCTCTAAAACCATGTCATCTGAGTGCTCCAGCACGTCAATCCATCTTTCCCTGGGCTAGAATTTGATCCAGCTTTGATTGCTCTTTTCAAGTCTTGCAATGAGAAATAAACATTTATAATATCGGAGTTATCATTACTATACCGTAGTTTATCCTTGACCTTCCACCCTTCTCACTGCTTCAGCATATGAAACTTTCAATTCACTTCACTTCAATTTTATTTATTTGTATAGCCCAGAATCACAAATTACAAATTTGTCCCAAAGGGCTTTACAGAAAAATACAACATCCTATGTCCTTAGACCGTCACATCAGATGAGGAACAACCCCCCCCCCCAAAAAAAAACCAAACAAAAAAAAAACCTTTAACAGGGAGAAAAATAGGAAGAAGGGCGGCATATTTTCATGTCACGTGGGGGGCGGCATGAGCGCAAAAAAAAAAAAAAAAAAAAATCATCCTCGCTGCAAAGCAGTTTTCTATTACCGTATTCATCTGAATATAAGACAATATTTTTTCCATTGAAAATTCCCTGAAAAACGCCCCCGTCTAATATTGGGGTCTTAGCAAATACACATGTATTGTGCTTGCATATAAACCAGTAGGTAGGCTCGCCTGATGCCGCAATTACCGGCGAATGGCCGCATTGCGCAGTCAATAATCAACCATGTTGTCTGTGTCACTGTCCGTTGTGCTGCTGTAGCCGCGTATGAACAAAAGTTGATTTATAATGAGAGGATGGCAGTATGTGTGTGCTGCTCACCTGTCATATCCGGCAGACCTGACCGAGTGGGCGCGGCACCTGTAAGCATCAAGCCGGCTGGCTTTTTTTTATGCAAACAAGATTTTGTCCATATAAAAAGTATTTTTCCAAAAAAGGTATTTGTGCAGGTGTTGGCGCCCCTGCTCTGGGAGGGGCGCGTGTAGCCGCCAGAGGGGCACCGGTAGCGGCCGTTATCGCTTGGAAGTTCTTGCTGCGCGCGCGCGCGCGCGCGGCTAGAACAGAAGGGCGCAAGGCAGTAATTTCGCCCAGGGCGGCAACATGGGCAGAACCGCCACTGACTGACACACTGTATATTACTCCCTTGCTACCAGTCCTGTTTGTTGGGGGATATCCTTCTACTGCTTTACCTATTAATTTCTTTACTTTTAAAGCTTTTGCTTGCTGCTCTGATGATTTGCACACTATCATTAGTGCTCCATTATTTAATGTACTAGCATGAAGTCTACATTCCCCATTTCTTGTTTAAGTGCTTTTGATAACTTCAAAGGGCTAATTCCTCCAAAGCTACCACCCTCTTTTAGTTTGAAGACCACTTCGTTAATTTTATCTCCTTTCCTTTCCACTTTTCTGGTCTTCACTTGTTGGTTATCCATGTCACTATCCTGTGAAATATCCTTTCACCTTCTCCCTTTCCTTCCTTTTCATTGTAGCACTTACAGTCTGTCACTCTTCTTCCTCCCCAGCCTCCATGATCCTGTCAGTGCTTTCCTTAAACCTGATTATATAGTTTACAATTGTCTAAATAAGTCAGCAGACAGCAAGAAATGGTTCAAGAGTATCGTGATGTGATAGGCCGATGACCTATACATGTCATCGGCCGACACTCTCTCTTCCACTCCCCACTAATCCACTAGCTACTTTCTCTACTGTCCGCAATCCGAAATCCACAACCAGTTCTTTCGTTTTAAGTGATCGATTAATCCTACCAGCTCCTCTTTGCTCTTTGTCAATGTTGTTTATCGGCAGCTGGCGAACAAAGAAAAGTGATTTACCGCCCCCTACTGGAGTATCGACTAAGACAATACAGCAAAGAAATAAAATAAAATAAAATAAATATAAAAAGTAAACTTAATATAAAATTCTAAAAGAAAAAAAAAATATAACCATAAAATAAAATGAAATGAAATAAAATATTAAGATCAACTACTGTTTCCTGCAAGCTCTTCTTCAGCATTTCTCTTTCTGAGGCCTACTGTGGTCATTAAAATGAGAAACAGTTTCTTCTACTCCACATGAATCAGATCTACCAGATTCATGTTTAATAATGATGTGCAATGTGTAATTTAACCCTGCGTTCCTCTTTCCTGTTTCCCCCTGAGACTTTGTGCTGCTAAAAAGAAGATTATTTCCTCCTCCTTTCTTTCTCTCTTTTCACAGATACTTTGGTGACCTCTGTGTGCAAGTCAACCGTGTCAAAATGTAGGCTGCATATAAAATACAAACATATGTAAGTGGCATATGTTTGCTGTTTTTTGTTCTTTGTCTGTTTTGTTCTGTTTGATGTCTTTGTCTCTATGTTAGTCTTTATGTCACCTGCCTAGGCACTACAGATGAAAAGTAGTTGTTTTTACTAATTCTGGCATATTTACATGGGTGTATCTCTCACAATAATGTTCATGAATATGTCCCTATTAAATAAACCAATAAAATAAAAAAATCAAATAAATAAAACCATAAAAGCAATAAAATAGATTACGAACACATGTGGTGCCATGTCTACACCTGTGTTGCTGGCCTGATACTCTTTAAGGAGCTGGTATTTCAGTAGAAACAACATTTACAAACCTAACTAGGCAGTGATACCAGCTCACCTGTAAGACAGGTTTGAGGGCAAAACGCCCCAAGAGCAACAAGCCCCACCCACCGGAACCGGAAGTATATCAGAGGCTTGGCAAGAGTTTCCCCGGGAAAACAGTTTCTCGGCAGCAGCGAAGCATCGAAGGTGAGTCAAGTTGTAATAGTCTTGTTACTAAAAGAATAAGTGAATGAATAAATACTTAAAAAGCTAACTTAGATAAAGCATGAGTTGAACAAAAGGAAAACACTAGATATGCGATGTTTTAAGGGAGTGTTAGTTAAATTTGATCGTGGTAAACTACGCATAACCGGGTGCGTCCAACAGCATGGCTAACCTCAACATGCAGCCATGTCGCTGCTCTTTATGAGAAAAACCATCAACAAGAGGGAATTAATCCGGGATTTGGTGTTGTTTCCCGTAATGATAGCTAATATTGTGTATCTTTGGAGATTTATAAGTATGGCAGTGTCGTTTGGCCGCCGACTTTAGATGAGGAAGTCCAGTCGGAGTGTCTGTAGCTTCTGGTTTAAAGTTGCTCTGGCTGCACAGTTTCTTTATTTGCAGCCAGTTTAATTTGAGATTCTTGTGTTTGAGGGTGTTTTTTTTTCTTTCGACAGTGTTTGCAGAGAAATGCACAAAGTTTCCCTTTGTCCTCGCCAGACAATAGAAAAAACCAAAGCCTCTAAACATCATGTCTTTCCCAGTGTTAGTAGCAGCTGTTTGTTTTCAGAATAGAATAACGTACACCCTACTCAGTTACATCTATATTTTTTATTCAGATAGATAGATAGATAGATAGATACTTTATTCATCCCGCAGGAAATTCGCAGTTTTTCAGCAGTATCCACAGATTACAGATTAAATAAAATAAAAAAAAGATAAAATAAATAAATAAAATAAAATAAAGAATAAGATCTAAGTACAACAGAATAGGATCTGAGTACCCAACCCAGTGTGCAAAAAGCAATGTGCAAAAAAAAAAAAAAAAAACAACAACAGAAAAAAACGTGCATGGGTGTATAAAATGTGCATAGAGGTAGGTCACTGTGCAAATTTAGAAGAAATATACAGTATACACATGATAAATAGCAGTAAACAATATAAACACTATAGACAAGTATTATAAAAAAAATAGAGATATGAACAATTTAAACAGAAGTATTAACAATTTAAACAGCAGCAACAGATGTGATTATCAGTGTATTTGAAGCTTTTATTTTTATGCGACTAAGTGGTAAACATCATCTGAAAGCTGTTAGTGTGTAATGGCTAGAACATTACAATGCAAGCTTATGATTGCCATTTTCATGTTCTGTTATGTGTCATGAGTTGTTTCAGCTGTTTTTACACTGATACCATTTGTTACACAGATTCGCTGCAAAGTTAACCATTTTTACCACTCCAGAATGAATAAAAATGGTCAAAAATACAACATAAGGACACCAAGACCTTAAAGAACACCGTGGAAAAATTCATGCTTTGATTTGGTGTCACAAACTTTGGACATTTGGAGATTTCTGTGAGAATTTCATTGAATTTCATTTTTCAGTGAATGGATTGCAAGCACTCTGTTCTGGAAATTGCTCAGAAACTGGCCCTTATTGTCTTATTGCTACCTGGAAACCCAGACATCCTCTGAACGGCCTCTGTCTCTCTAGTTTGTGATTGTAAAGTTTCATGAAGCTGTTATTACCCTAGAGGTCACTATAGGTCATTTTATACAGGGGCGTCAAGTTGGATAGGAGCTAAATGCACAAACTCAATCAAATGTGTTGCAGTCTACAATTTAATGAACTGTGGCTACATTTGAGGGTTTGGATTAAAGTACAGCCTTATTTTTTTTTCCACTAATGTGTTTTTTCCCCTTTCCTATAGCAAAGCAATGGTGAAAATAACTGAAGAACTTCTTCTGGAGAAAGGCTCTCCAAAGACCAGCAAACTGGAGCAAATCACAACGCTGAAGTAAGTACATACTTCTCTTCCTCTGGGAAAATTATTGATCTTACAGTGACAAATAACATCTTTATCACCTTGAGCTCAGCAGCAGCAGTGGGCCACTTAAAGGTGCACTACACAGTTTTTGCACATTGCCGCCCCTAATAGAGGTGACTGTTTTGAAAGTTGAGGACTTAAAAACCAAGAAATCATGATATCAGTAAAGTTGACACATTACAGGTTTACTGATGTGCCTAGTCTGTGTTTTATAGTACCAAAGGATATCCAAAAGTCAAGACCAGCAAACCATTTTTTACATGAAAATCTTTGCGGCATTAACATTACTTTTCATTTTCTTGAAGCCGCTCACCCTCCACCGTTTCTGTGCATTGTGAACGTGTGGAAACATTTTTACCACAAGGTCTGTAAAACCCTCTGAAGCTCCATGAAACCTCTTGAGGAGAGTAAACCCTCTGCACTTAGTTTTTCCCATCTTTTCATTTGAAGAAACATGGTTTATCCACCCTTTTAGTTTGACAAATTATTGGACATACATAAACGAAATCCTGGAAGTCTTGCTTGATATTAATCTTAAGGTGATGTAGACAACCATGGAAAAAAACTGAAGGCACACCGTGACAAAGAAGCAAAATAATTTATTCTTTGGGCAAGGCATCTAAGCAGATTAATGCATATTGAATATTGAAGTCTGACAAACACATAATTAAAAACTTTTACCTGCCTCACTCAAGAGCACCTGCCATATGAGCCATGCAGCGCTTCATTCTCCCTTTGGAAAAAAAAAAATATTGGACATAATTTTTTAGTATACATAGTAAAAAAAAATCCAACTCTTTCAATAATAGAAATAAGGCAAAGTTGTTGCTTTTATGAAAATAGTTGTTTGTTTTATGTTGCTAGAGGAAAATGGCTGAAGAATCCCAGTGTTTACTTCAGTGTTAAATGCAACTGTTTTGAAACAGAAGACACATCTTTTTAACTTTTTCACGACTGATTCCAATTCATTCTTTGTGGGGGGAAAAGTGATCCTGAGTTCCCTCCCTTCTCTGCAGTTTGTCCAAGCTCGGGCTGAAGGCTCAGGACTTGCCGGTGCGGCTGCTTTCTCGCCTCCAGTCCCTGGAGCGATGGGATTTATCCGGGAACGGCCTGCAGGAGCTTCCCCGCGGCCTGGAGCTGCCCGAGCTTCGATTCCTCGACCTCTCAGACAACCAGATGGAGGATGTGACCACTCTGGACTCTCTGACCGGTCTGGAGGAGCTCAAGATGGAGGACAACATTTACATCACTGTGAGGAGCTGCTAACCATGGTTTATTGCCTATGTTAGGTTCCTCTAGTTAAGTTTAGGTCCCCCCCCCCCCATCCTCATCCCCAACCACATATCATATAATCCATGTTAATAGTGGTGATGTAACTTTATAGTCACATTTGCATCTCAATCCTAGTGGGTGCATTGGCAGCAGACTTTTTTTCACAGACATTAAATAACAGGTAAACACAGGTGTTACTCATGACATTAATTATGGTTCTGTTGCATGTAAGTGTGCCACAGCTTCTCCAGGCCGCCAGCTCTGCTAGACCTAACTGGAACAGAAGCTTAATTAATGTCATTAGTAACACCTGTGCTTACCTGCTATTTCATGTCAGAAATGGCTGCTGTGATAAAGCTGCTGTTGTTGCTGTTGCAATATTGCTCACAAGAAAATGTAGCCAGTGTTGGTAGCTTTATACTTGTGTCAGAGGTTAATGCACAGTGCACATATACTCTTTTAAAATCTAAATAACAGATGTGAACAGATTTTGAATCTCAATGAGTTTTTTACCTGGTTAAATAAAGGACATTATTATTATTATTATTATTATTATAGTTATTGGCAGCTGTTTAATACAGGCAATAGTAATCTTGTGGTTGTTGCATCTGGTACAGGACTGACACAGTAGCTGGATTTCCACTGTCGTGCCAAATGCAGGTGTGCTAGTGCGTGCCAAGGCCAGCTGCATTTCAAATGTCACTTCCGGTCTCTGATGGATCCTCGAGATTCAAGATTCAAGATGCTTTATTGTCAATTCTGCAGTTATGTGCCAGACATAGAGAGAATTGAAAAAAAAAAACAAACGTTTCACTCTGACCCTATCCATGGTGCAAAAAAAGTTAAGGAAAAAAACACAATTAAATAGTGCAAAAGAAAAAATGCTTTAAAAGCAATATAAAAACAATATTAAATAATAGTATGCAACAAAACACAAAAACAAAACAACAACTCATTCCACAGTGATTGTGTGGAATGCACAGTGCACATGGGGCTAGGGAGCCAGACAGGGCTAACCGAGGTCTGAGGTGGGGTTAAAGGGTGTTAAGTGGGGAGTCCAGGGCTGCGTTCCAAATTTCATACTTCTACTTTTTACTTTTAGTATGTTCTGCAGCTGCCCTTACAAAGTATGCAGTGTAGTATGCAGTATGCATGCGTATGCATACTATTGGGACACACTACATACATCATCCCTGAACTCCGACCCTCTTGCACACTTCCGCCTCCGTCCGTAGCGCCACATCTGAATGTTGTATATGTGGGTGTGGCTTGTAAACGCAGCTCAGTCAGTGCGACGTAACTGCCGCTGCGCAAAGCATTGTGGGTCAGAATGGCCAGAGCAGCATGCTGCCATGCATACTGCGAAATCTGACCGGGTGTAGTCGAACATCCTGCTACTCTTGGCATACTGCATCTGACGTACTATATATTGGGACATACTAATTCCTTTTCTTGCATACTAAATAGTATGGTAGCATGGGTGTTGGAACGCAGGGTAGATATCAGCGCAGCAGCTCGCTTTTGGAGCAGGAACATAACAGAGAAAAGAAAAATGGAGAACTGGCGGGAGTAAAGGGGAACGTTAGGGTGTCCAACGTCAAAACAATAGTGTTTGCTGAAATGAGGGCATTGTGCGATGTATAGTGAGAGAGCTGCCAGCGGTGGGGATCCAACACACAACGGGGCGGCTCTGCAAAAACACTGAGATCTCAATACAAGGCAGTTAACGCAAACAATGGTGTGCCAGCGGGTGTGCAGACTTTCACCACTCGCTTCCTACTTCTCACTCGCGTGCACGGATGGGACGAGACTGTAGGGCCGTTAACGCCGTCTGGCTCGATGATAGCCCCAGCTCGCTTTGGCACGACAGCGAGAAAGACGGCTATTGTTGCACAGTCGTTCACACGTGTTGGTCACTCCTCCCTAATCATTATCATAATGTGTTCTTCAGGTGAGTGACAACTACAAGCTGATGGTGCTGTTGCCCAAGCTGAGGATTTACAACGGCAAAGATATCAGCATCACTGCCAACAACATGCGCTTCACCTACAGCAGCAACTTACAGCACAGGGTAAGGAAAAGACCTGGTACCCACAGCGGGTATCAGGTCTTTGTTTTGACAGAAACTGGTTTTCCTCAGGGACGTTACTGCATAATGAGGTTTAAACATGGGATCAAAAACCCAAACACAGAGGAACACGGTGAACATCTGTCACAGTAAATACAGCTGTATGTTAAAAAAAATGCAAGCAGCACAAACTTCAGAATGATTATATCACCGTAGAGTCAGGAGATCCATATATAGTCCAGTCATTTTATGAAGAAAACCAGGACAAATTGCAAGAGAAGCAAACTCAACTGATCTTGTATCCTCAGTTTGTCCTGAGTGAGGGAAAAAAAGTCCCAAGGAATCCCATTGGTGGAAAGTTTTGAAAATCACCTCTATATGACCATATATTACCAAAAAATGCCCTTTTTAACACACAGGGGAAAGGGGTTCAAAATTTTACTTTCAGATATCACTATAAAAATTCACAAGTTGATTACACACACAAAGACAAGAAAAAAAGTCAGTTACAGGTTCTTTGAATTATTCTGTTTACACATGCATATCACACATTATCTGATTTGATATGCGCTAATAAGGAATAAATGCCAGAACAGATCGAAAAATGTCAGAGTCAAGTTAAAATGTATTTTTTTCTTGAGATTTCAGAGCCAAAACTTGATGTTAAGGCTCTGTGGGGCAAGGTGGTCCATGGGGATAGAGGATCTGTGGGGATAGGGGGTCCATGGGGCTCACCTGTGTGGAAAAGGGCGATTTTCGGTATGGTCATATATAGGTGATTTTCAAAACTTTCCACCAATGGGATTTCTTGGGACTTTTTTTTCCCTCACTCAGGACAAACTGAGGATAAAAAATCAGATGAGTTTGCTACTCTTGCAGTTTGTCCTAGGTTGACTCCAATATTGGCCTAAAATGACTGGACTAATAGAGCTCCCTAGAACATGACTATCACTTGTAAAAGGCTTTTGCATCAAATACAGCGATACTAGTAACACAACAGTATTTTGATTCCTGACCAATAAACATAGTGGTTAGTTTGAACACTACTCACCATACTGACATACGCGTGAATCTTCACATGAAGCAGAAAGTTAACAAACTAATGAGAAGTGTCAGGAACATCCGCCAGAACTCACCGCCTCATTAGCTGTGCGTTTGGCCCAATACAACTGGCTATACTGGTCCAAATATGGTACCCTAAAAAGTAACCCTGTGTTCCTCCTAATTCTTTAGATTGATTCGATCCTGTAATGTTTTCAGCGGGGAATCTGTGACGTGATAAACATCATTTCTGACGCTGTCAAGATGAATCATTTCACATGAAAGACAGAATAAGCCCCCTCGCCTAAACGTTTTTTTATCATTTGGTTTGTTGTCTGTGTACCTTCATTTGTGATATTCTGACTGTTTGCATTTTATAGTTGAGTATATTTTTTTAACTTTTTGTCTTGGCTTCATGTATACACAGCATTTAGTTTTCAGCCCAGCTGTTGTGCAGACCAGACTGTTCACTCTTTAGGAAAACAACAACAAACCTGCAATGACAGAAAATCTTTTCAGATCATGGAAGCTCTCTGATTTAATATCAAATTAAAAAAAACGTAGTGTCATATCCTAAACTAGTTTATAAAAAGTGTAACTTCATTTCTGATATTTAAACTGTTGCATAACGTTACGTGAAGAGGACAGTTTGACTGCTCATGTTGTGTTTTGTTGACAGATGATTGCGGTGTGGGAGAAGAGCTTCTGCCTCCCGGATCCCATCACGCCGGGGAAAATGTCCGCCTTGGAGAAAGAGTTTGTAAACACCGTCCGCGATCAGGTTAAATTTGGACCCAATTCAATCAGTGACTTCACCAAATGGAGGGTAAGTTTAAGACTTCTGAAAATGAGGGCCTTTTTTTCCCTTGTGCTCTCTTCTTAAATCTCTCTAACATTTTTCTAAAAGTCTAAAATTATCTAACTTTTAAGCCTCAAGCCTTTAAAACATTTTAAAATCTCTTAAATGCAACCGTGTAAGATTCCACCATCGTTACCTTAATTTTTAAAATTAAAATTGATGAAACAAACATATTTAGTCGAGACGTGGTGGGAAAGCAAGGCCAACAAAATGAGAAAGACACTGAACATTTATTTTCCTGGTATACTTTTCCCTGTGCTGCTTATTTATAGCTTCTGAACTTGATTTGGTTTGTTTTTTTTGTTTTTGTTTGTTTTTTTTTGCCCTGTGGTGTTTAGGTGGAGATGTTGGCTAAGGAGTATCTGCGTTCTCTGACAGAGCCCAAGGAGGAAAACGGAGAGAACCAAGAGCCCGCTGACACAAAGAGCTGTGTAAGATGTCGAGAGATGACATGTTTTAACCATCTCCAGTCCAAACAGATATATCCAAGAAAATCATGTTGTCATTGCAGAAAGTGCTTCTACATACTGTGGACTAGTAATTGGCTGATATCTCAGTTATCACAATTATCTCAATAATGCCAGATAAGTGCACTAAAACATTATTTTTCATTTTCTTTTTTTTTTTTTTTTAACAAAATTTAGGTTTTTGATTACCTGCCGACATTTATTTAGTTGATTAATTTTTATTATAAAATAAGTGTACTGCAGAGACTTGCAGTGCAGAAATACTTGAGCGGACACAGAACAGGCAATAACATTAGTGTTATGTAAATCTTCATTCAAGTTCAGCAGATTTTGTGCCTCATTTGTTGCTGTTATTAAATTGTTGTATTTTATAATTTACACATCACATCATCAACGTCACAATATCAGCATTATATATCAGCCAACAGACACCCTGCTGACTAAATATTGGCATTGGCCGAGCACTGACTCTTGGGGTCGAATACTTAAAATGTGCTATTTTGTTTTTAGTTGTCTTTCATAAATTTTCAAATGTTTTTATTCGGTCATTATGGGGTGTGTGCAGACTGTGAATGTCATCAGTTGGAGGTGCAACACTGCCAATAGCAGAAAAAAAACATGAAGAGGGTTTAATACTTTCTGAATGTGTTAGAAATTAAGGCTTGTAGGCAACTATGGCCGAGTTTATTTCCCATTCATGATGTGGTGGTATTTGCTCTGTTATTCAGAATGTCACCTCTCCAGTCAAGAGGAAGCAAAAAGCGTCCCTGGACCTTTCCAACATTCGCCTGACCCCCCTCAAAAAAAGCAGAGCTGACCTCCCAGCCTCCCCGGCTGAACTCACCCCTCGCAAATCCAGCCGCTTCCAGCTCACACCTCAGAAATCACAAATCACCACCAGCGCAAGCAGGAGTAGCCCACGCAAGACGGCCCAGCCCTCTTCTACCCCCGTTAAGGGACAGTCAGAGTTGGCAGAGAGACCCAGGAGGGGTTCGAGAGAGGACAGACAGGACAAACAGAGCATCGGCACCAGCAAAAAAGATGTGAAAGCCACCAAGCTGCAAAAAGAGATCGGCCTGGTGCCCAAAATAAAGAGCTACAAGACACAGGTGGGGTGTAAAGTCATACTTAACTGATTAATTTTTTATATTAAGTTCCTAAAAGACTCCCTAAAGACTGTGGAGTGTTACTTTTTTCCCACGGTAGGTTGTTTCAGAGCCTTTTAATTCACTGGCGAGAAAGGTCAGATTACAGTTTTTTTTTCTTCCTCGGTTAACGGTATCGGTCCGATCCCCTCTCACATTTCCTTTGTCCCTCGCTCCTCTCTCTGTCCCCCTCCGCCCTCCTCTTTGTCCTCCAGCAGCCGGTGTGTTTGAAGCCTCACCACGTCCTGCAGTGCCACAGCAAACAGGACAGTCCGGACGACTTCACCACGCAGCTCTGGGCCTGCGCGTTCCAGCCCCCGCTCGACCACCGCCACGGTACCGCCTCTCAATGAACACCTAACAGTCACGGTAACAACACATCTGGGCATCCACAGGCCCCTAAAAAGCCTAATCAGGCTCAAATAAATGGATAGTTCATCCATTTTTAAATATATAGCACCTTTGATATTCAAAGTGCTTTACATCTTGATTGACAAATAAGCATAAAATAAGAATTAAAAGGACTAGGAGACCGATGCACGCTCATAAAATATGGTTAATTAAAAAATAAAAGATCAAGAAATAAGAGTAATCAGACAAGAGAGTGAATAAAAAGATTTAAAACAATAACACAGCAATAATTAAAAAAAAACTCAAGATACTGAATAAAATATAAAAACAATATGAAAAGATTTAAAACAATAAAAACACAGCAGTAATAAAAAAATTCAAGAATAAGATACTGAATAAAATATAAAAATATGAAAAACAATAAAATAGAATGTAGAATATAATATATAGAAATATAATATATAGTTCATATTTCTATTTTTTTATATTCCTTGTTTATATTCCTTGTTTATAGTGTTTATATTGCTTACTGCTATTTATCATCTGTGTATACTGTATATTTCTTCTAAATTTGCACATTGACCTACATAACTGCACATTTTATACACCTATGCACACGTTTTTTTGCACATTGTTTTTTGCACACTGTTGCACTTAGATCTCTAGTGTGTTGTACTTAGATCTTATTCTTTATTTTTTATTTATTTAATCTTGTAATCTGTGGATACTGCTGAAAAACTGCGAATTTTCCTTCGGGATGAATAAAGCATCTATCTATTAGGGCTGTGACTTTCCTCCAAAATAAATTTCGAATTTCGATTGCCCTATAATGTCAAATATCGAATTATGTTCGAATTTTTAGGGTCAATTTTAGTCTATTGTTTAGCCTATTGATATGTACAATATGGGTGTCATTTACGGTCTGTCCGCCAGAGGGCGTTTCAACCATATTAACAAGCGCTTTCCTTCTGAAAGGCACAACATTAATAATGATAATCTGGATGTATTTACGATCGTATTTTAATAAGCACGCAAGATAACTAATGCACTTCAACTCTCACTCAATATGAAATTTCTTAGGAATGTCTAGAATATATAAAACAGACCACAAAAAGTACAGCAATGACGTTTAATAAAGCAGCCAAACGTATCCATTGCAACAGGTCAGGTCAGCGACAATACAACCATTTTTCAAAGCTGCCAGACAATGCTATTTTGTCACTGCCAAATACTAAAATAAATATCAAAATGAACATAAATATGCAGCAGTGGTGTCGCGCTGCACTGATGCATGCCCACACTTTTTTATCCCGCGCACGATCACGCGTAACGTTGATTTGCGTCATTACGCAACATAAACAAAGACACACACACACACACACACACACACACACACACACACACATTCGAACGTGAATTTCAGCAATCGAACGTTATATCCCTCCCTCCAGTTTGAATTAATATCGAATTTCGAAGTTCGTTGTCACAGCCCTACTATCTATCTATCTGTCTATCAGTAAAATAACAAAACACATACAGATAAAATAATAAATAGAGTACCTATTAAACTATAAAATTGTAATATTATTATGAGACACTACATAAAGGCCAGACCAAAGAGATGGGTTTTTAGTCTACATTTAAAAGTTTCAGTGTTTTTAGCTCCTCTCAGATCCTCCGGCAGGCCGTTTCCAGAGTTTTGGTGCATAGTGGTGTAGTGGTGGCGCTGTCCTCCTCTCATAGTTACTGAGTGCTGGATGCTCTAAATGCTAACTGTTAGCCTCCTGCCATTGAGGTGGACCCATTTTTTCACTACTTTCTCCTTGGTTGCCAAACGTCCTCGGTCGACGACAGTGGCAGCAGATTTAAACCACAAACACACACATTTGACACCTTCGGGAAACCTGGAGGGAATGCCACATATAAAAATGTGGTTTATCCAACTTTTTAATTGAACTTACCATAGCATAGGACAGCTATTTTAGGAGTTATGCATGACCTTTTTTTTTAATTCACATTTAAAAAAAAAAATCTCACACACCCCCTGCAGTACTCCAGAGCAACTCTGAGATTTTTTTAAAATGCCAACTCTGAGTCGACTCTTGCTGTTGTTGCCAGGTACAGAAACATACATACATATGTGCATACACAGAGGGTGAGAGAGAGAAATTACAGAATGCATCACACCGCACCTATATTCTGTGTTTTCCATATGTTCCTTTCTGAGTACAGCTGCTGAGATCCCTGACCCACAACTGACACATGCAATAAAAAAAGTTTATTATTAGGCTTATTTTTGACACCCCAACCTCCTGTTGACACTAGTAGTGAAAACCTCTCACCTGCTACTGATGCTGACTTCAACTGCCTATCATCGACTGCTGACACGAGCAGTAAATCGCTGACCTGGAGTTAACAGCCGCAGTAAAAGTCCCTCTCTCTCTCTCTCCTCCTGTATCAGACGGCGTGGGAGGAAGCCGGCTGGTCGCGACCTGCGGAGGAGACTCGCTCTGTCTGATCGACTGTGAGACAGGAATGGTGATGAAGAAGTACAAAGTCTCCGGCGAGGTCTGGTTCATCTTTATGTTTTTTACGTCTAGAATAACATCACCTTAGAGCGAAGACGTGTCTTTGTTTCGTAGGCTACACTCCCATCTTTCTGTAATCTTTTCGTTCATTTCACCACACATCGTCTGGCTGCTTGCCGGTGTGTTCTTTTTATTTTACATTGATGCTCCCTTTTTAGTGAGGCGTGCCACTGAAATGATGTAAATACTTTTTCATTTTATTCTTAAAGCATTGGCTGAGGTGGCTTTAAAACAGACTGACATAGGTGTGAGCTTACACTGCAAAAACTCAAAATCTTACCAAGATTATTTGTCTTATTTCAAGTCAAAATGTCTTATTTCTAGTCAAAATATCTCATTACACTTAAAATAAGACATGATCACCTCAGAAGTAACTTGTTTTTAGACAATTGTCTCTTGTTTCAAGTGAAAATTTGCTTGTTTCATTGGCAAAATTTGTTTCTTGTTTCTAGCTAATTTTCACTTATTTCAAGTGAATTTTCACTTTTTCCACTGGCAAATTTTGCCAATGAAACAAGCAAATTTTCACTTGTTTCAAGTGAATTTTCACTTGTTTCAAGTGAATTTTCACTTGAAACAAGTGAAAATTGTCTAAAAACAATTTACTTCTGAGGTGATCATGTCTTATTAAGTGTAATGAGATATTTTGACTAGAAATAAGACATTTTTGACTTGAAATAAGACAAATAATCTTGGTAAGATTTTGCATTTTTGCAGTGTAGATCGTTTTTATTTTCATCATTTTGTCTTGTCACATTTCAGAGTCAGTGTCAAGATGTTGAAGGGGGACATGACTGTGGTGTTTTGGAGTTGATTTGTTACTGTTTGCTGGCCGTATTACACCAAGTAAAACTTAAGAAGATTTATTTTGAAGGAGCTGGCCACATTTCAGAATCAAGCGGCATGAATGAAATGAAAATTAAAAGAAAGTATATCCAGGTTGCAAATGGCTAGAACTGCTTTAACCTAATGAGTCGTTCTAACGAGTCAGTGTTAGTACGGTTTCTGCTCAGCATAAACAGCCACAAGCAAGTCTGGTTGCTTGTAATTGTCCTTTTTATTTTTCCACACACACACACACACTTAGCAGACATAAATACACAATTTACTCCTCCTCCGCTCACGTGTCTGTTTTTCCCAGAGGGCTCACAGTTGTGTTTCTCCAACATTAACTGAGAAGCAGCATCAAACAGACGTCCTGCTCGGGCCTCCTCTGGCTGTTTGTCTAACGATGTGCTTGCGTCTGCTCCTCCCCACCAGGAGTTCTTCTCCCTGGCTTGGTCCACGGTGTTGATGTCGAGGGAAGGGGGCGCCTCGGCACGACTTTGCAGCATCCTCGCAGCCGGCGGGAAGAGGGGCCTGGTCAAACTGATCCACCCGAGAAATAACATCGCCTACGGGGAGTTCAGAGCCAGCCGCAAGGCGCTGTCCGTCCTCCACTTCAACCCACGCCAGGGAACCTTCCTGTTCAGTGAGTCATGGCTTCCCGTTTCAGACACATGGTTATAACAAGACTCTGGTGCATTCATGGTGACGCCTTAAGAGAGCTGAAGTAAGAAATGATGAGTTTGTTCATTGAGGATCAGTTTATTTGGGTATGATCTCAGTGTTTTGACTCTCTAATGGATCAGCTGCCTGGTGTGAATGTAACAGAGATTCAGTTTGATTCATAATTCACTAATTGGCAAGTTGATACTATGTCACCAGAATGTTACACATTTATTTATTTGAGAATTTTGAATGAAGGACTACAGAGAGAGGGGACCCTCCTCCTGGCCAGACAGGTGTGCAATAGGGTTAGGGCTCAAAGATTGCACTTTCTCCGCAGATTAAGATTGTTTGGTGTGAGTACTGAAATCTTGACCACTTTTTTATAATGTTGCACTGGTTAGTTTAATTAGATATGGGATGGCATCCTGGTTTGGCCTAGAGTTCTCATCGGGCCTGAAAATTAAGACCCGACCCGACCCGGGCGCAACTGGGCCAGCCCGAGGCCCGACCCGACCCGACTAATTAGCCGAACTTTAGGCCCGACAGCCCGATAAAGCCCGAAAAAAAAAAAAAAAAAAAAAAAAAAATCGCCAAATTCCCCATTATTTAGCAGAGCCGGTCGGCCGCGGCACCGGGGCACCATCAGTCGGTATCAGGCGGGCTATCAGGCGGGCCATCAGGCAGCTCACCTGTCAGATCCGGCAGACCTGACGGGTGGGCGCGGTATCGGACGGTGCCGCGGCCGGCCCGCCTGATACCGACTGATGGTGCCGCGGCATGTGCGGGTCAATACTGTAGTCTAGAAAACTGGAGATTTTTTTTTTCTCGTGCGCCCCCAAGTAGATTGCGCCTTGGGCAGTTGCACTGCCCATAGCAAAAACCGTCCCTGCTGCCGAGTCTGCTAGCACAGCGGGATACTGCTGCAACTCTCTCTCACTTGTTTGCGCTGCGCTCGCACAGCTGGTTGTCTGTCTGTCACTGAAAGTTTAGCCTCCAAATCCAATCCAGTCTCTCACTCTCTCCACCAGTCACATAAAAATGAAACGTCATAATCAATAACAGAACACATAATTCTATTTTTTTTTTTTTTTATTAAAAAAAAAAAAAAAAAAAAAAAAAAAATCCCCCACAGAACCCGAAGCCCGACCCGACCCGCCCAATTCACGTAAATTTTAGGCCCGACCCGACCCGAAAATGTCGGGTCGGGTCGGGTCGGGTTCGGGCAGAATATGAGAACTCTAGTTTGGCCCCCTCACTGTCCAGTGCAAAGCTACGCTTGAAAAGCAGGTGAAAGTTGCCCTGAAAGTGATTGGTAAAAAAAAGATTCAGCGTCCCTTAATCTGATCTTTGAGAACATTGTGGTAAATCAGGCAAAAAAAAAAAAACATCTGCAGGACCCTTCTCATATTCTGTATCCAGAATATGAAGTACTTCCTTCATGGAGATGTTATAGAGCAAGCAGATACAAATATAATCGATATAAGCTCTCCGTCCTCCCTACTTCCACAGCACTTTTGAACAAACAACCTGCTGTACGTTAGGTGTTCGCTCTTTCTTCTTTTTGTCCCTTTCTGGTGTGCAATTTCAATTGTTTTTATTACTTTTTATCTTATCTTTTACTCTGTTGTGTTTTACCATGTTTTACACTTGTTGGTGTTATTGCACTATTTTTATATGGTTTTATGGTTTTATCCTTTTCTGTCTTAGGAGAATGAGCTGCTCTCCTTTCTTGCATCATGTAATTTATTTCGTGCAATACTGTTTCAGCAAATGATATCAGTGTTATGGACTTATGCACTTTAGTGGGATGGTGCAGTATATGGTACATAGTGTTGAAGTCAGGCGCTGACTTGTGTTTATGTCTTGTGTTGCATTGAGAGTGATGTACTGTATTCGCAGCTTAGGCATTGGAGTCCACGACAAATTTCCCTCCCCTGATTCTGAGGTGCCATATTATCAGAGAAAACATATTGCCAAACAAAATAACTGCAGTGTCCAGGATTGCCTCCCGAACAGTCAAAAGACATTTCACTTTGCTCGAATTCACCTTAATAAATTTAGCTAATTTGTGCACAATTCAGTTCAGTGTGTGGTTCTCCTCCTCTATTCCTCTCCTGTAGCCGGATCATATGACAACAAGATCACCATGTGGGACATCGGAGGAGTGGACAGCCAGTACAACTTCAAAGTCAAGTGAGTATACTTGCTTGAACCTGCTTCCTCCAAACAGTGACTTTGTACCTACATCCAGCCTTCTTCCAATTCCAGTGGCTTCAGACACTCGGGCTGTGTGTATACAGTTTGTCATCGCTAATTGTTACACTCTCCAAGGCAAGCGACAGACAAAGCATCTGAAGACTTAAGAAGATTATAACCTCTTAGGAAGATGCTTTAGTTTGTAACGTTTTTCTGGAAAGCATCTTAACATAAAGTGCTTTTAAAAAAATGGCCTTGTACATCGCTGTGAAGGACAACACCAGGATGGTGATTGGAGAGAACTTGAGAATGGTGAAAATGAATTGGTGGTATAAGATTAATAAAAAAAGGGAAAAAAAGACAGTAGTCCAAAAATAGTAGTTTTTATTACAGAAACGTATTCACAAAGCTGAATTCAGAGAACATACCAATAGATTATTTACTTAGTCAGGGTTATTGAAACTTAATGAGATAAAAGAATTGCAGACATTATTAGTTATGTTTAAAAAAGAGTATTGCCAGAGAGCATGCAAAAAGTTTTTGTGTTTACCTCAAAGATGGAAATCACAGAAGGAGATTTGACTTTAAGCATCAAGTTGCTCAGACCACTTTAAAACAAATGTGTATTTCTGTTGCCGGTGTAAAACTTTGCTCTCAACAGAATGACTTAAAGGGTTGCACAGATATTGTGCAGTTTAAAAAACTATGCATCTGACATTTAACTGGATGCTTATATTTATTTGCTTTGAGATTGTACATTTTTACTTAATGGGTTATTTTTGCTTTAAGTTGTTGTAATCAAGGGTGCAGTCGATGGTAAAGGTAAATGATGAGCAAAGGGTGGGTCACTGGAGATGACGGACCATCCAGGATTCCTTGTGTTCAAGTCAGGGGCAGACAAAAAAATAAGAATTATATTCTTCTCTCTGCTCCTTTCTAATCATGAAAAGCATCAATTTGAAACATGTGTTGTGAATTTTTTTGTATTTTATATTACATTATTGTGCATTTCATGAAAGGAACAAATATAAATAAATACATAAATAAATAAATAAATAGTCTCCAAGTGCGAGACAGAAAAGTGATTCAAACACATGATTCAAAACGCAGAGTGGATGGCTTTGGCAGCTGATTTAACTGCGTTGGTAAACTTGTGCAAAATGTAGGTTATGACACAGCCTAGCAGTCAACAGGCAAGGGTTTATCCTAATCTGGCTTATCAGATTTAATAATAGTTATTATTATTATCAGTTTAGAGGGGAACTGCTCCTTTAGGCTCTCACGTTAAGTCCACTTTGCTTTGTGCTTGTTTGCTCCACCAGTCAGTTACTGGCTCTGGACGTCAGCTCCACCCCTCTGCACATCTGCCTCCCCCCCGCCTCCCCCAACACACACCTGCTGGCCGCCTGCGAGGACGGCCTGCACTGCTACAACACACAGCTCGGTACCAGCACCACCAAGAGGTAAGTGTGTCTGTGGTGTGTGTGTGTGTATATGTCCTTAAATCCCTCAAACCCACATATTGGACATTTTGACTGATCCTTACCTCTTCAGGGGACTAGATTAGATCTGGGAATGGAAACAGGACAAATTCAGGACAAATTCCTTTTGATACAGTCCTTGTCACTTATTTCTAGTAATGCAGCTGTCTCTTCTTCACATTACCTGAAGGGCTGCTGCTAATTTGAACTTTGGTAGAGTGTTTGGTTGTACAGTAACCTGGATGTGTTATGAGTCCACATGGTGGTAAAACATCCTCATTAGCTGCTCTGTGCTCCCTCAGGCTGCTAATCCGCAATACTGTATTTCTATCTTTCCATTCACTTCCACACTTCAGCAACACGGGTCCAAAAATCAATCAATTTCAGCGCACAAATGAATGTGACAAAAATGATTATGGCAATATAAAAAACAACACACTTCTTTTCATGGAATGACATTTTTTTGTCAAAGCACTATCAGGTCATTTTCTTCCTGGTCAGGGTATCCGCGGGGGGTTTTCAAGACGGGGTATCCCGTCTTGAAAAGTATTAAAAGGTGATAAATCAATTTTGGGAAAATTAAGACCCTTAAAAAGTATTAAAAAGTCTTATCACAACTTTATAAAGTCTTAAATTTTGAAAGTATTTTTTCTGAATTAGCTGTCCAAGAGTTTGAGTCCCCAAAACATCGTAAAAGTGTGTGAATTTATTCATTTTTTATTAAAAAAATGAATAAACAGGTACATGAAAAACTAGGCTATTGTGGGTGTATTCGTAAATTGTCTCTGAGAGCGCCAGAGCGAGCGGGCAGGTGGAAATTCAGAAACACAAAGTATGCTCTGGCGCTCCCAGTGCATATTACGAACGCACCGAAATGTTACATGAAGCCCCGCAAAAACGGAAGAGAAGGCTGGTGAACGCATGGATGGCTGAACGGCAACATAATGCGAAAGTGCAAATTTGCAGCATCCTGGCTGGAAATGCCAGACTTCAAAGACTAGCTGCAGCCAGTCGATGGGGAATGTCAGGGAGGCATATTGTACATTATGCAAGAAGAAGATAAGCATCAATGGGAATTGACTAACTGAATTTTGTTGTATCATAGTGGTCTATAGTCTTTATCACAAACTAAAACTGTTAAGTTAAAAATATCACTGATGTAAATGGTTACAGCTTGAAGTGGCTGTGGGGTATTAAAAAATATTGAGAAGGTCTTGAAAAAGTCTTAAAAAGGTCTTAAAATTAACTTCAAGATTCCTGCATATACCCTGCTGGTGCTACCTACTGGATCTACTTTCTGGTTCAAATGGGGAAAATAACAAGAAAAGCGCTGTTTAATTTCCCTTCTAACACATCGGGAGCTGTTTTGCTGTGGAAGTGAATGGAGAGGTAGAAATACAGCATCGTGGATTAGCAGCCCAGGGGGAGCACAGAGCGACTAATGAGGATATTTCATTATTATGTGGACTCACAACACTGAGGTAACTCTACAACCCAACACTCAGTTTTACTTTAATGAAGCTGTGAGTCAGTATCTTAGAGCATGCTTCTTTTCCCTCCAGGTCCAAGGAGATGGAGGTGACGTTCCCCATATATAAGGAGCAAGATAAGGACCATGACTACCGCACCATTGATGGCCTAAGATTTGTCACCGATGACATAGTGGGTGAGTGAGGCTCCTGATCATCTGCCTGGGAGGGATTACAGGCCGAGCCACATTCACAGAAACCCCTGATATACGGTGGTGGAAAAAAGTTTTTGGACACCCTTAAAATTTTACACAATCTCAAATGTTATCATGAAATATTTGTGGAAAAATCTTTTTTGTGTTTCAAAAGGTGTGGCTGCATTAGACAGATACAAACAAATACAAATAACATTTTTTTGTTTATTGTTTACAAGAAAAACTAACCAAACTAAATTCTTGACAGTTGAATCTTTATCTTCAGGCGTGTTTCCTGCGTTAGGTTCCTTGTTTTAGCCATTTTTGTGTCTGAAGAACTTTCAGATGTGCTGGCTTTATATAGACACCAAGCTTGGCAACAAAAATTGTGTCTTTTAATAAAAAGAACGACCTTCATCACTGGTACCAAAATGACCGAATGCTCAAAATTTCTGATGTATGTAAGTTTTTAATGGCTTTTTTAGGATTTGTTTAGTATTTTGGCTGTGACTGTACTAAAAGAAATTGCACTTGAAGACCTAAGAGTGATTTGTTAATGCAGTATTTCACAAATGCATGGGGTGTCCGAAAACTTTTTTCCACCACTGTAGAAATATGAAGTAGCTTTTATGGAAGAGGATTCTCCCTTTTCCTTCTTTCCTTTCTCTCACTCCCCTTGCCGTTTTATTTCTTCTTTGTGGTCAAAAAGCATTATCTCGCTTATTCCATCCCTTCTTTACGTTTCTGTCTCTTTCCAGCCTCCAAGAGCTGCTCGCAGGGATCCATCTACCTGTGGAGCTGGAGCAGGACCAAGGCCCAGCAGCCGGACAGGAAGACCAGGGAGGTTTGCGCTGTGCTTCTGGCTGAGCTGCAGTGGGCCACCACCGAGATTCCCTACCTGTCTCTCAACACCTGTCCCGGTGAGTCCGTCTCATGGGCACGAACTGGCCGAGAGGGCTACTACAACTATCTTTTGCTTTGGTTTTCGAATAATCTTACCTAAAAATTTAGATAAAATAGAATCGGGAACATTTTCAGCGTAGTGCCACTTTTGGCCATTTAGAGCAGTGGCTCTCAAATGGGGGTATGTGTGCCACTGCAGAGGGTACATGAGATACAGTGAAATTGGGCTCTAAATGAACTTGAACTTTTTTAAAAATTTTAATTTAAAAAATATCTGTCATGCATAATTCCTAAAATAATTACCCTCTGCCAAAATCAGTTCAGTAAGAAATGTAAATGTAAGTTGATAAACCACATTTTATATTCTGTTTTCCCTTTAAGGTTCCCGAAGGTGTCAGATATGTGTGTTTGTGGTTTAAATTTAAAGTTAAATATCTTCAGTATCAGGTTGATGTTTCAGACACTGATGGAGCTGGGCTGGACCTCATTATATAGGCTTTTTTTTTCTTCTTTTTTTTGTTCAATAGTTTGGAGGTTACATGACTGAAAAAATATCTTGTTACATTATTGGAAACATTTTTGAGAATCACTGCTTTAGACTAAGAGTGATTTTTATGGGGGTGCACTGGTGGCTCATAGGTAAAGAGCGCATATGTTACCAGGGCTTAGTCCCGATCGCAGAAGCAGAAATGCAGAAAAAATAATCTTTAAAAAAAAGAAAAGTGATTTTTATTAACGTGGGGAAAGGGAGAAAACACAATCATGTTGTTCTCTGGCTGGGGTATTTTAGTTCTCGGCGTTTTTATCTTCGTGGAGAGACAAAGAGAAATGGTTCCACCTGTGAACCGCTTCAACGTACAGATTTCTGACTTTCCTGGAAAGAGGAGCTCACAGCTTGTGACCCCCTGCCCTTCCTTTCCCTCTCTGTGTATTGGGTTACGTTTAAGGCCAGGACGGTGTCTGGTGGCTGAGTGGCTTCAGCGGGTCACCCCCAGGTCTGGAGCTGCTCCCAGGCGAGATAGCTGACATTAACTATGCCACCTAGTTGGATGCAGTTACTGAGGCAGTGCTGTCCTGGTCTCTGGCTGCCTCCATAGGCTTCTCACAGTGGAAGAATCCCAGTAGGCATATGCTAAAGGAATGCACATGAATTTAGGGATTTTTGCAGTCTAGGCTGCCCTTTCCATGAATTTCTTAGTACATCCTCGGAGGCAGCTCTTACTCCAGAGTTCAGGATGTATTGGGGGACTTGAGGCCGATTTATGGTTCTTGCTCCGCAGATGGTGTGTGTCTCTCATGCTTCTGCGTCCTGTCGGTCTAGTACGCTGAAGCAATTCCCCGCCGATATATTATTATCATATTGTTACCTACACTGACAAGCCCTTTCAAAAACCTTTATTTGTGGCATTGTAAATAAACAGTGATGTTTTTACAAAACGCACTTGTTTTATTTTCTCAAACAAATAGTGCAAAACAAGGTACAACATAATTGAAATGCGCACGTTAAGTACAAATGGTGCAAAAGAATTGAAATGCGCAAATCAATTCAAACAAAAGGTGCAAAGTAGTGAGGTGAGAACTATTGGAATGTGGTACTACAGCAGGCAGTGAAGCCGGAGGGGCGAAATGCCGGAAATGATGTAGTTTGGCGGACCAATCATAGCTCTTGTGGTCTGCGTAGGGTCTGCGTAGTTCCAATGCGTAGTTACAGTTTTTTGGAGGTGCGCGGCAAGTCTCTGCGGTGGTTGCAGACGGCTCAAAAGGGATGCATTTACTGCACAAACCCTCCGTAAGCCACGCGTACGCGGAACCATAAATCGGCCTTAACTGTGGCCAGTCACTGTATAGTTATGAAATGTTTGTGTCACTAGTGTTATAAATGTTCCTTTTGCTGTGGAGGGAATGGAAAGGGTGCAGTTCCTAAACTGTGCCAGCACTATTAATACAGCTTTCATGCAGGTCGGAAAACTTTGGAAAATAGAATTTGTTTGAAAAGTGCAAGTTGTTGAAAACTTTTCAAAGAGCCCTAATGAGGGTAGTACCGAACAGCATCGGTGTCCAGTCCCATATGAATACATATTTGTGTAGTCGTAGTGATGCACGTATTATGTTTGGTTTTCAGTGTTATGGCTTAGGTTACAGGTGTATTTCTCAGTACGAGTACACAAGCCACCTCTGTGAAGGACAGTCTTCCACACAGTTATGGGATGGGAGCTCAAAGACCTACTTGGACTTTCAAATCCGTGCAAACCACTTGAAATCACGGCTCTAACATTAAAGAACAAAAGGAATTTTGTGGGTCATGCATAAAAAAATAAACGTTTCAATAACTGTAATTGCACATATGTCGTGTACCGCCTCACTTGCTCATGTGACAAGAGCCATTTGAAAGACAGAGTGGCAGAACAAGCATTAAGGCAGATTTACGCTGTGGCATGTGGTTTGTGGTTGAGTCTGTCAGAGGTGATGATCCACATAATGAGAAGCTTAGTGGATGTTTGCTTTGGTGTATCCACATCATAATGAGGAAATAGCTCTCAGACCTTTTTTTGTGAACAGTCTTTGTCCTTTTTATTGACCTTGGTGTTAATGTGGTTGTTTGTTGTGGTTGTTATTATTACAATGACTATTAACTTCTTTCCCACATTGCCTACTTGTTGTGTACTTATTGTGTGATGTGCTGGTGCAATTTGGCTTCCTTGGTTTCCACTAATTGTCTATATAATGATCACGATTTTCCAATAAAAGATTAATATATTAATCTGCAATGTTGGCATATCAATGAATGTACGTTATATAACAGGCGTGCAATGTCAGAACACAAATCGTCAGTTTCCTGGCAAAAACAGCACAAGTGAGTCACATCTGTAAATCCTGAGTATTAAGTGTTGTTGACAAAAGTTTGTGTGTGAACAGCGGCCTTACTCTGTGTGTGTTTTTGTTCCTCCTCAGGGGAAGGTTACATCGCCTGTGGTGATGATAAAGGCAGGCTGTGGACCTACCATGTCACTAACCTCCAAGGCACTTTCCAGGCTGGGAAACCCATACCACCCACTGAGGTATTGATCCCCACTTAATACCCAGTCCTTTCCAGCTGACAGGCTGCTAAGCCGCTCTTGATCTGAATGACTTAGCTGCTGCTTGTGGATTACATTTCTGTTAAAACTGCATATTTTCACTTGGGTGTTTTTTTTCCCTTAGCCATACTTCCTTCAGTGGTCGAGCAATTTGTACACAAAATAAAATGCATCTTTCATGTGTTTTGTACTGCTGGATGAAGTGAAGAAAATTTACTTCCTATATGTGATTTAAAACAAACAAACAAACGACACATTTTTCTAAAGCCAAATTATCTAAGATATACCCACAAATTAGTCCTACATGTGGCAAATGCAAATCCAGAGAGGCTATTTTTGAAGCTTTTTCAATTGTTTTTAAAAGTTGAACTCAAACCAGATCCTCTTATGCCACTGTTTGGAGTTATTCCTGAAAGGTTTATATTACCTGTCGGTGGCCAAAAAGTTGTTGCTTTCACTGCTCTCTTGGCACGCCGCTTGATACTTGTACTTGTTTTCCTGCATTTTTGTGTGAGTCTCTTTTCTATGTGGATATTTTAGGCCTTGACATTCTGCTTCTGTATAATTTTCAGTTATGAGTTTAATTCTCTTTGTCTCATTTTGCTGTTACTTTTGGAATGTATTTTATTATACAGCCAAGTTTTTTTTGTTTGTTTTTTTATGTGTGTGTGTGTGCTTGATGTGCATGTAGATTGTGCTGATGCTCTTTGCAAGACTGAATTGGATCATATTGCTGGGTGGCGGCTGGGGAGGGTGGGGTGTTCTGTGTGTATCATTTATGTGTGCTTATATAGAAAAATCAATCAAAAGAACTTTGAAGAAGAAAACAAACAAACATAAAACCTCCTCGGAAAGTCTTGCAAAAGCGGATCAGTATTGGGGAAGTTGCTGTTCATGAGTTTCAGTTTCTTCAGTTGCATTTAGTGATTACTTTAACGCCCCACGTAATGGTCATCCAAGCATGGTGTTTTATGTGTTTGTTTTTATTTGACTGTCTTTCACATTATTATGAGACATTCTTTGACAGTTATATAAACCCAGTTATTGGAACAGCCTTGCTCAGACGTCCTCCTTGCCGTCTCCCTTTGTGCCATTTGATTGGCTGCTAATCCGTCCTTTGGGTTCCCAGGTGTTGGAGTGGCCGAACCCGGTGAGCCGTGGCCAGGTGGACGGACCCTCGATCAACAGCGTTGCCGTGGACCCGGAGCTCTGCTACCTGGTGGCCCTCAGCGACAAGAACATGGTGGTGGTGTGGAAGAGGGTGGATTCCTCCTGAGCAGTGGAGTCTGTGTCATTTGGCTCAGAACAGAGGTGAATCACATCCCAGGGTGTGATCCTGCAAACCTGCTGCTATTTTACCCATATTTTTTTTGGTATTTGCAGCGATCCTAAGATTTCCAAAGCTCTCAAGAGTTTCAAAATGTTGGAGGATCAAAAACTTTAGAGCAACATCTAATTTGAACTAACAGGGGTAAAGTCCCATATACCTGTCTTTGAGATGAGCTGCAGTGTTGCTGCTTGTTTGTTTGTTCATTCTTTGTTTGTGTAGGAAAAGTGACATTCATGGTGATATTGCAGCTGGAGCTGACAGAGGAAATACTCGGGAAGATAGTAACAACCGTCTTGATTTAAAATATCAAAATGCAAAGATTTGCGTACAATCAGTGATAAGTGGAATATAACATACATACACACAGTCAGACCATGTGTGCATGTGTGAGAGGCATAATGCAGCAAGAAATGCTGTGTGTGTGAATATATACACATACGTATGTATATATTTTTTTAAGATCTTACAAATCTTTTTTATTATTGTAATTTTTTTTTACTGATTTACATTGTTTCAAATGTAAAAGATTTTAATTAATGTGAACTGGATTGGCTTCTATAGTAGGTCAAGGTTCTGCAAACACACTCCTGTCAGTGAAGCAAGCAATGCAGACTGGCAAGTGGTCGCTGAGTTTATAATTTCTACGTTATAGTACCGTTCCTCATAATTATCTGTATGTTTTTGATCTAAATGCGATGTAGATCATTTGCAAGCTGCAGTTGTATTTTGTATTTTATGACTTGTCTTGATGTAATAAATCAGGAGTTTCAGTGGTAAACTTTGCCTTATTTCATTCAGCAGTGGGATCAAAAAGGACTGGACAATAGGACAAAGTTCAGTTTAAAAATACACCTACAACCGGAGAACAGGCCTGTTCCATTAATAGCCTCTTCTCTTTGTGTAGTATACTGCAATATGATACATTTCTTTAATGTAAATGATAAAGACAGACCAAAGTGGCACAGGGTTGTACCTCTAGCACAAAAAGCTAAATACATATTGTGAATCATGAAGGTTCAGTTTAAACTATTCTTAGTGGTGGAAATCATGTAAACATAAAATGACATGCAGTGCTTATTGGATACTCTTATTCTGCCTGTGACCTTATTTCATGACTCCTATCCAGCCAATGTATTCTTTTCCTGATGTGGTGAAGAGGAGGTCTTTACATCTTTCACAAGCAGTTTGAAATGTAGAGAAATGGGAACAATTAGGACTTGAGCTCAACACGGTTACTAACTTGAGAGCCGCCAACTGGCCTATCGAGTTATGAAGTGGGTGGGGTTTTATGAGTTAATTAGGGCTCCAGAAGTAAAACTGCCATTCATCTTGTGAATGCAGCTTTACGTGGCTGTCAGTTTGAGCATTTCCAGCCCTTGCATTGGAAACTGCTCGGTTTATTATGGCTTATTATTCTGCCATTCAGCCTTTCTTGCACCGATTCAAATCACTCTTATCAGGATAGAGCACTATCTTTTCCACAGTTCTCTAGCCAGCTTTCTAACCTAAACTTTCAGGTTTGTTGAAGACCCTCCCGGTTAAATCATCAGTACAAGCAAATAAACGTCGCACAAACAGTAAGGAAATTTGTGTTTGGTAGATTATTTCTTTGTTGTAACAATGCTTCTTGGCAATAAATCTTATACCTTTGGAAAGCCTGTTTATTTCCCTTTTAAATTGAGCCACATTTGTAAGGAACGTACATATGTGGGATGAGCAGCAGAGCTGAGTATGTGGGTTGCGCCCATGAAAAATTTGCCATATCTTCTGTAAAATAAACAGGCTTTCCAACGGTATAAGATTTATTGCCAAGAAGCATTGTTACAACAAAGAAATAACTACCAAACACAAATTTCCTTACTTTTTGTGCAATGTTCAGCAACTGTGTTGAAGTAATTAAAGTTTGTTTAAAAAAAAAAAAAAAAAAGGTCAACAGTAGAAGGCTGTGTACACATCTTTAGGGGACAAGTCCGCCATAGCATTTCGTCAAAAAAACATCTAGTCGCTGTGTAAATAAGAACTTTAAGTCATCAACAAGTCCCACAGATCCAACTGATTAAGTTCATTTTGTCTTCTATTGCGATATACAAATGAAGAGAATGAGCTGTTCATACCAGGTATGAACCAGGTAGAAGAAAACCCTTGTATAAGTCCCACAGAGCCTCAAGAAACAAATGAATCTGAGCTTAAAATCCTGAAGTGTGAACAGGTACAGCGTGATATAATATTGAATATATTTCACAACTTTAGCTTACATCTTCACTGTAGTAATGGTCAGTGGGGTCCATAGAAGGAAATTTCTCAGACAAAGTTGAATTATCTAGAAAAAGTGGCCGTATCACAGTCTTGCAGTATTCATCAATTTATGCAGGAGACTCTCGATTCTGCATTGAGTAATATTGTGGTTATCATTAAAGGAAGAATTTGGGGAATGGGGAAAAACAAAGTGGAAATACTTGCAGAACCTGCAGCTCTGCCCTTTTCACAACTCTGTAAAGATTGTTATCACAAACATTTCAGATACGGCTGCTCAGTAAGCAGCAAATGAAGACACTGATCTCTAAAGTACTGACATCTAACGGACTCAAAGTCAGTGTCATAAAGAAAAAATCCCTGCAGTCTGCGTAGATGGGGAGGCATTGCATGCAATTTGTGAAGAAAAAAAAATTGTCCCCATTGAGATAAGTTGCAAAGCGAGGCTCTGACTCACACAGCCAGTGAGGAGCTTACTAGCAGAGTACATATTTTTCAAACAAGGGAAGGTTTCCTTCAAAATTCAAGTTGGGTTTGTACATAAAAAAATCACTCTTGTTCTGCCTGCTCCTCTCACCGCCGAGCTGTGGTAATGTAACATGTCTCTTTAATGACATTGTGTAATTTAACAAAGACAGGCTGATACTCGACTGTGTTAAATGGTGGATGGATAATCTGTAAAAACAGAAACTTGGATCTCAAGAGTAAGCTCCCACTATTGTCATCGGTATAATGCTATGCTTATCAGCCAGCTTGCAAACTGATCACTGCACTATTATTTTTACTGTATTTTCTTCATCTTTGTAAATTGCTAGCCTTCTATCCTGTAAGCCAAAGTCTGAGAAGCTGTTTTTAAGTAAAACAAGAAGAGAAAACCCTGGCTGCATTAGAAATGACAGACGACGCTCTGTTCTTTCTGTCAGCCACCAACTTACCAGCACTTTTTTACTGACAAGTCCAAATTAATTAAAATTCAATATCAGTGTCTTGGCTGGATTCTTCTTTGTTAATGTATTCATTGATATCCATGTAAATACAGTATGCAGCAAAAGTATGCACACTGTGTCACAATATTTTAAAATCAGACTTCTCTCTCTTATTTTGAGAGTTTTAACCAGCAAATTCAAGGTGAAAACATACGGTGGCTTTTAAGTGGGACTGCATCAGAAACGGAATCAACGCTCTTTTCATCAGGAAGCAACTCAGGATCCAAACTGATCCACATTCTCTTTCCGGACACTCCCGTCCTGGTTTCCCTACATTTCCCACAACACCTTTCCACGTGTGTTGTTCCCTTTTCTTGTTGTGGACTAGTTGCATTGCATTCTGGTCCACTGATGCAACTCTTATAGGAGGAACTGTGAGGCCTATCTGCGCCTCATCTGTGATGGATATCTCTGAGTACGAATGATTGCTGGTGCACAACACGAATTCAAAAATACTCACTTCTCCTAATAATAATAATAAAAATCATCTTCATCATCATAAAACAATCTGTGGTTTGATTATAAGGGACTGACAACAGAATCTGACATTCACTGATTATGCTTTAGATTTAACTTGTAGCTGGCTGGTTATGGCATCAAGAAAAAAAAAAAAATTAAAATTAAACTAAATTAATTTTTTATTAAAATTAATAAAATTAAACAACACAACAGACCCACAAGTGCAGGTGGTAGTGCCGGTTTGTTGTTGACAGTGTTTTGGGATGTGTTTTTTTCTGTGCATCAGTGCCTCTCATTGTGCCTCCTCCTAGATATTACAGTAGTGAAGGGGGCGGGCTCTTATGGTAGCTCCGCCTCTTTGCTGGCTGCGGATTGGCTGAAGCGTCGTGTCTTCTCAGCGCCGACCAATAGCTGTGGAGCTCGTCCTGTACCCCTTGTCTCCACTGTATACGTGCCTTTGTGTACGGCTACGACTCGACCCTAATGGCCTCGCAGCAGCCGTGAAACCGGGAGCTCACACCGAACAGGGCGGCCCTGTTCACCCATAGCTCGTCTCCAAATGCGTCCTGGTGTGGCGGGCATCGCGCTGGAGATGCTGGGCGGTGCTACCTGCCGGGCCAGGCCGAGGCTCAGCCGCCTCTTGCTGGCCCCCGTCACCAAAACAGTCCCGCCGATGTCAAAGACGACAAGCCAGAGATTTCGCTCCACGTCGTCGATGCAGGGATACACGGAGCTGGCCAGGGAGAGGTCGAAAACTGTCACGTCGTTTTACAACCAGTCCGCTATTGACACTTCGGCAGAAAAGGTAAGAAATTGACGTTTGCCACGACGTGTCCCTCAAATAGTGCCAGTGCAGCAAGTGGGTAGCTAGCTGCAGCCTGCCAGGATGCAGTGCTAGCCGTTAGCCAGTGCCTATGGTGCCTTCACGGACCCTAAAGGATCAGTGTGTTCTTATATAAGGCTGGCATAGATACCGCTCATCAGTCATGGTGGGGTCACAGTTTTTAAATTTTTTTCTGTAAAACGTGAAGGGCGTTAAATGTTAATGGTGTCAGTGAGTTAATAGGAGAAAAGTTTTCCACATGAAAATGTAGTCTTAACTGGACTTGATGGTCTCAAACCAGTTTGTACTGGACATTTCCAGGACATTTCTTTGACCTGTTATCGAAGAGTTTCTTTTCCTTGCCGGACGCGAACGCAGCGTCACGCTGGATGGCTGCTGACTGCACCGCGGGCGTTATTTTTTATTCCTAGGATGGCGATGACATAACCCACTTGACATACATTCATTGTCCACAGCCTTCCCTTATTCTTAGCCATCAGTAACTAATGCCCAACCTTAGCCTTAACCCTGACTTTAACCTGTGAGCCAAAATGACCACACAAAATGTAATAAAATGACCTCGCCATCCTTGGAAAATAAAGGTAGTGTATTGTAATCTGCCCCAGTCATGCTGAAATAACTTGCAAAAAGGCGTCCCATTAAGTTAACGTTAGTTATCCCAGGCCGATAAACGCCATCTTTCACGCTGCAGTCCAGTGCATCACGATTTTGAGGAAATGAAAGCTTATTTGCGTGGGACATTAATTGCAAAAAGGCTACAAAGGTCACAGTTAGTAGTAACTTTTTTTTTTCATACTGGCTCCTCCGTCTCTCACCAACTCAATTTATTAAGAGGCATATAGCCTATGCTTACTTTGAAAAGCCACTGAGTGTGTTTATCCAGTCACAAGTCGCTTCTGTTTCTGAGAACAGCTAAGTTGATAGTATAATAATAAAATAATGATGATGATGATCTTTATTCATGGGGTACTTGTTAAAATCAATGTTACAAAGTGGTTCACAAAGGCAGAAAACATATCTGTCAGCATTCCTTTTATCCACCTTCAGGAACTTGCAAAGCAAACAAATAATATTTTGTGCGTAACTGATAGAGGCAGAACAAGTTACACGTAATAAACTCATTTATATGCCAGTAGTTCATGTTCCACATCACCTGGAAGTTTATCTGACCTTTATTAACCAGGTAGAGCAGCGTGGCCAAGAGGGCAACATAAAACATGAGTAAATCAAAGTTACAGGAAAGGGACAACAAAGAGAGGTCAGGACAGTCAGAACTGCAGAGATGTCTGCTTACAGCTCACAAACAACTGGCTCCATTTAAGGAGAATGAGGTTATTGCTGTTAAAATGTTTAATTGCATTTGGATAAGAATTTTAAATGTGATTTTTTTGATTCATGAAAGAGAACATGGACATTTTTAATAACTTGCTTGCCATAGGATAGATGGGATTCAAACCATGTTCGTTCTCATCCTTCCTTTCATGTATGGAAACTGGTTTAATAAAAATACTTTTCTACATTTTTAAAGAAATATTAGTTTTTTTCTCCTTTGTAATTACTAATATAAGAGTTTCATTTTTCAAGGTACAGTTCTTGCTGGAAAAAGAAACCACAGATGTAGGCCTATACGCCCTACTCCCTCTACATATTAAAACTGAAATGTTGTATCACGTGTGCTCCTAATACATTGTGACCTTTTTATAACTAAGATTTTCACAAATGAAGATGAGCCAAGCCTAAAGTAACCACACCATTTGAGGGCTTATATATATATATCAGTCAAACAGCTTTGAGCGATATCAGCATCTGTGTCTAATATATAGAAAGCCAGCTGAGCAAAAAGTGCACAGCTCCAGTTAGTGAAGCAACTGGAAAACTGTGGCCTTAGTTTCCAAACCACGTCCTAGACGAGAATACAGTTTTAAACATTTAGCTTGTGCCAAATATGATTTAAAAAGTCACAATTTAAGACTGCTGCTTGAACTTTCTGGTTGCAACCAGCCAGCTAATGAGAGCAGAGGGCTGCTGCAGAGGTTAACGCAGCCGTGCAGAAAACCCACAGCGAGACGTGGTGGAAATATTCAGGTGGGGGGATGTTTTGTCTGTTCTGGACTTGGTGACCTGCGCAAAATCAACTACACACTGACTACAGAGAAGTACGTCTCTGTTCTGCTGAGGCATGTCAGAAAGCTGTGTGGAAAAGGATTCACTCTCCAGCTGGACAGTGAGCTGTGCTGAAGCTGGGTCAGGAAAAGCAAAGTGTGCAGACTTGCACGGCTTTCCCTCTGCCGTCACCAGACCCCAACCCCACTGAACTTTAGGGCAGGGGAAAAATCGATTCACTTAAGTACTGGAATTCTTTTTTAAACAATTTTAAAACATTTTTTCATCACTGAATTGATTTAAAGTAGTGATATGAAACTAGATGACCTAAGGAATATGTCGGTACTAAGCATGTCATGTTAGGTTGTTGGCAAGGGGACTAAATGTTGCTGCAGAGTTTGGCAAAATTTTGACAAGGGAAAACAGGCATTTTGACATCCAGTTATCTGAATGATAATGGGTTCTCGGGGCAGCCACGGCTCTCCCCTCTGCAGACACGCCCACCTTCTGCTAATCCCATGCAGTTTGGGCCCCAAAGCCTGCAGTCCACATGTGTTCTTGTGGCCTGTTGTAAAATGGTATGTTTGTGCAGACTGGGGCCTAAACAGTCTTGGAGTTGCATCAATTGGTTTGACTGGAAAGCTGAGACTCTTGTGGATTCAATGAGCCACATTTTAATGTGTGATGATGTTAGCCCCTATAGTTGTCATTTCATTGTTGTGAGACCATTTTTTGGAACCTATTGTGACCTTTAGAGTGATCACAGCTTCATGAAACTTAACATCCACAAACTAGAGGATAATTCAAGAAGCAAAAATTACAGTTATTTGTAATATTGAACCACAGTATTTGAGAATCACAATCAGTAAGTATTGTGTCTAATCGGGAGGTAAGCATACTGTCCCATCCCTACTGAACATCATGGGAACATTTGAAATTGATTCATTATTTTGCACCTGTTCCTTTTCTTTCTCTGCCCATTTTTAGTTTGATCATTTTCAGGTGCCATTTTCAATCAGAGATGGGCTAGTTTGGCCATTTTTTTCCTTCATTTGCTTTTTAAATTGATCTCCAATTCAGTTCCTGAGCGCACCGAGAAAGCCTTTTAACATTTGGTTTAATCAAATCTACTGATGTCCTGCCTTTGTACATGTTAAATGTGTTATTTTGTGCTTAGGCCTCTGTGCGGCTGACCCCAGCCACCCTGCTGTATGCTGGGAAGTCTCCTGATGGACACCACATCTTGGTAAGTCCTCTACTCATTCAGTGGCTTGGCAGAAAAGAGCCAAGAAAATGCATGTCACACAAGGACAAGTTTACTCTGCTGCTGCAATAAAATTGTTCCATGGTTAATGATAACCTACTCAACAAACGGATTTGACCTAAGGGCTGAAAGTGGTTTCCTTTCACTCCTGTGCTCTTATCTTTGTGAGTTATCAAATGAGTTTTATTCTCTTACTCAGGGTTTTTTTGTCTTGGAATATCTGGAATATCATGGACTAGGGCTGAACAGTTAATGGAAATATTAGCAAAATCGCAAACATGGTCAATATCAAAATCATAGGATCTGCAGTTTTTTGATTAAGGCAAAATGTGTGACAAAACAGTTTTTGTAAATAATTTTCCTTAGCCCCTGTGAAAATGAGGATTTGTTGTCAATGCGTTTCCGAGGTTAAATTAAGGTTAATGACTGAATAAAGTATTATGATCCTGCAGAGATACCCTGGCCTACAAATTGTGTTTTCTAGATGTGAGAAAACATGTTTGTTTGGCACAGTCCCCAGCACAAATCACGTCATCATCATAGCTTTTTCAGTGAAAAATATGATGGAGAATTGATCATTCCTACTAAAATTGTGAATCATATCTTAATATCTGATAATAAAATTTATTGCAATTCGTTTTTTTTTTTAAATTATATTGTTCAGCCTTGTCGTGGATGTTGGAGAGGTGTGGTCCAGTTTTAAAAACGGGTCACATCACAGGAATATGGCGCAATGTATTTTCAAACTTGTTTCCACACCTTCATCTAATTAGATTTGGGTTTCGGCCCAATAAGTTTGGACACCAGACAGAAAACGATGGTAACGAACCAGGAGGGAGCGGCATTTTTAGGTCGGGAACGTGCTTGGATTTGCTTGTGAAAGCCACAGAATAGATCTGGAATTTCACATGAGGGCTGTGGAGGGAAAACCGGGGCAGTGATTTAATATTTGAGGGAAAACTTCTGTGAAACAGATTTTCTAAAAATGAAGCCCAGATTAACAAAAAATAAAAGTGAGATCTTAGATTTAAATCTGATGTAATGAAGGAGTGCATTTCAGACTTGACTTTGTGGTTTTTGTGTTTGTTTGTTTGTGTGTGTGTGTAATCTCAGAGCAGTGCCAAGTACCTCCACAAGGAGCTGCCTGTACGCATCGCCCATCGCATAAAGGGCTTTCGTAATTTGCCCTTCATCATAGGGTGCAACCCCACCATTCTGCAAGTGGTAAGTTTGCAAATCTCATGCCAAACCCTGTGCTGCCTCTGCTAATTCCACTAATTCAGCAGGATTAACTTCTTCATGTTGGGTGTCAATTAATGTCCCAGGAATGTGACTCAAACATAATGCTTTACTTATATTGTCAGGCTTTTAGTGCGTCCAGTCTGCCACAATGAACATGGATAAAATAAGATCACACAGAAACAAGGTTCGCAGAATTTGTCTTCTTAACAATACGCGTGTCAAAAACCTAAGATCTCTGGTGTTCACATGGCATCACCTTCTTTCCTGTCATTCTCTCTGGTCACCACAGCGTTGGCACAGTAAACAATGGAAATAAACAGGAATGAGGAAAAAAAATGTCTGCATGCCAAATTTGGAGGACTATTGTCGGAGAAAGACAGCATGAGCAATAACCAAGGCCAAACATCAAAGTCCAGTCAAAACAGTCAGCTAGACTGCATTGTCTGATGTTAACACTGTGTATGTAGCTTTCTCTTGGGAACATCATTCCAACGAGTACTTTCCAGATATTAATTTTACATTTCTTCTTTCTGATATCCTCATGAGCTGTCATTGGCTGTCGTTGCTCACTGTTCTTAAAACCTGTGACTGCTGCACGCAAAATCAAATACCTAATAATGTGCACATATGAGATTGATCAAAGTTTGGCCTCTCCGAATCGAGCAATTTAGACAGGCTTCAGTGACAGCCACGTTGGCTCCAACATGGGCATTGTGTCTCGGATTTAAAGCAAAACTGAGCTTTGGTAGAGTGTTGGGTTATAGAGTTACCTGGGTGTCATATGAGTCCACATGGCGGTGAAAAATCCTCATTAACTGCTTAAATTACAATTATTTGTGAGAGTACTATTAGGTCGTTTCTTCTTGGCTTAGGGTTACTGTGTGGAAGTTACTTGCAGATGCTTTCAGATGAATTTACCATCAATTCAAACAGGAAAGTAACAAGAAAAGAGACGTTTATTTTCCTAATGGAAAGATATAAAGATATAAATACAGTGTTGTGGATTAGCAGCCCAGTGGAACACAGAGCAGCTAATTAGGATATTTCACTAACATGTGAACTCAGTACGCAGGTAACTATGCAACCCAGTAAGGGAAGTGGCGATTATATTTTTGTATTCTGGGCATTGTCAGTCTAAATGATGGCGTTTGTCGACATAACCATCACTTCTGATAGTAATTAACAGGCATTATAGACATCTTCGCATCTACAACTAACTACTCTCAATTGTCCACTGTGCGAAACGGATGCGTCATCAAGTATTTTTTTGGAATGTACCATCGACTGATACCATCTCAGTGTCAGCCCCGTCCTGTACCAGTGGCTAGGCACTGGTCAAAGCAACACATGAACAGGTGCTTATCACCAGATCGATGAAGGCAGAAGTCTACCACACCAGGCAAGATCCAAGGTACAGACTGTGCAAGAAAACCCGCTCCGCCGGTCCAGCATTTAGTAGCAGGATGTAAGATGCTAATTGGGAAGGTGTACACTGGAAGGCATAATCAAGTGGCTGGGATGGTGCCGAAGGTGGTTGAGAATGGCAGGGCTAAGATCCCGAGGGACTTGAATTTCCAGACTGATAAGCAGGCGCTGGCTGACCAGTCAGACATTGTGGTGGTCGACAAGGAACAGAAGACAGCAGCAGTGATCAGTATAGCAATCGGGAAGTTAGAGCATGAGAAGCTTGAGACATACCAAGGGCGGAGGGAAGAACTAGATCAGATGTGAAGGGTGAAATCGACAGCTGTCCCAGTGGTATCAGGAGGAGCTGTGACCCCTATAGTGGAAGAGTGGCTCCGGCAGATTCCTAGAACAACATCTGAGGTCTCTATCCAGAAGAGTGAAGTCCTCAGAACAGTTAAGATACTGTGCAGAACTCTTAACTCATTGGCTGCCATTGACTTCGATCAACGTCAATTCAAATCGAAACGTTGACCGCCAATGACGGCGTCAGTTAGACTTGGGAGAGTCTATGCTTTCTTTTTGTGGTTTCAGTGTTTACGTAGTCATAGAACAAACTATCCTGTGGGTCTTGAAAGATCACTTAAAATGCTCTAAAACGCTGGCAGTATGGGGCTTTCTGTTCTGAAAACCAATGAGTTAAACACCCAGGCCTCTGGTAGAGGACCCGAACTTCAGGAGGACACTTCAAAAAGGCCAAAAAAGTGCCATAAAAGTACTCAAAACAGCGTAAACACCTGCACTCTGGATGTCCAGTATATGGGCAATGGACCAAACACATTCACCAGCCACTGCTTAGAGTGATCAATATTTGGTGAATGGTGGGTGGAAATGTCCCATCCTTGAGTGGAGACCTGGTTGAGTAACTAGCCTAAATGTCTCCTGAAGTGACAGATTTGCCTTATCAGTTCACAGTAATGATTTCTAGTTTTTGTTAGTATTATTTATTTATTTTTTTATCTAGAACAAAATGTACAATTTTGAATTCAC